>NC_056728.1:102664589-102816733 GCF_019279795.1 Protopterus annectens | reverse complement strand
CCCAGGAGAACAGTCATTTACTCAATGTCAGACTTCACTCTCTGCATCTGACAGCCTGCATATTCTGTTTTAAACCCTGAGGGATTCCTGAAGCTTCCACAACAAGTTTTTGAATGTTATTTTGGGAGGCCACAAAGTACGTTTTGAAAAGTTTACGAGATAAAATGAGGAGATTTTTAATTTGGAGTACAGCAAAGGATTTTGATGTTTTAAACCTAATTTGGAGTGTTGCGTCTTTTCAATACCTTACTGAGTTATTGGACGTTAGTTTGTCCTTCTCCTCTATAAAAAGGTTCATGCAGCAATTTTTGCTCACTATGACTGTGACCCCACCATTATTTCTCATCCTTTAGTTTAAGCACCTTAGAGGGGCAAAGAATATAAGACCCCCACGAGAGCTTCCTACTCCCAAAGCTTGGGATCTCAATTTCTGTGTAAGAGAAAACTCACTCTAATAACTCTTTTTTGAGCCTGCAGCTACTGCCGCAGCGCTTGAAATATTTATCATGGAAGACTGCTTTTTGTTACAAATATCATCTCTGCGCAGAAGGGTTTCTGGAATTACAGGCCCCAGCGCGTTTGAGCTTTCTTAAATTTCTCCACAAGCGATAGGCACCGGCGTTAATTAACCCTTCCTTTATGCGCTGTATGGTTTCAGTGGCTTTAAACCAAACTATTCATTTTAAGCCTACTTTTTATGCAAACCCCAAAATAAAGGGGAGAAGATTTTGCACACTTTTGGTTATACACAGACAGTTATGATATTGGTTTGAGTTGGTGAACTAAAGGGTTCCCAGGCAGTCTCAGCTATTGTGCCGTTTCATTTGCTTTGGTCACTAGTTCAGCAAACTCTGTTTCAAACAAACTATTTCTAAGTGGGATTGGGTTTTGTCATTGCTTTTGTTATTCCCACTCATGGGTGGTGAGATTCCCAGCCATTAGGCCTCGCCCCACCATCAGGGGCTACTGCCACTTCACATAGCTTTTTTAAGTGGGTGGCTTTAAAGATATTTTGGAGGCAGCTACTTGGTGTTCAGTGGCCAAGGTTTCAAGCGGCCACACCTTTCCACTTTGCTCTCAAGTCTAGGGGGGGTCATTCTGCCACTGCAAATTTTACAGGGTATTTGGCAGCTCCTAATGCTTTTTCATAGTTTTGCCATCCTCCCTTACTCTCTCTGCTTTTCGGGACCTTCACCTGATATGTAAGGACTGTGTTAAATGCAGATGAAGCAAACATGAAGTACAGTTTTGTGTACCTTCACCTTCATAAATGTAGATGTTCAAGATCCACATTGTTGCAGTCCAACTTGTACTCCTCCCTCCTTCCCCTTCTGTAGTTAGCGAGGTGGTTGTGGTCTCAGGGTTGTAAATATTAAGACAAATATGGTTAGTGTGGGTGGTCATTGGTTTTATTCTGCTGCTTTTGGCTTTGGCCTTTCTTTTTGTGCCTCTCGAATGATCTGGGGCAAGAAAGACTTGAGAAATGACGCCGGTCATGCGCTTTGCGTACCCTGACGCCCTGATGTCAGCCGCCGTTTCGGACCGGTCGCGCAGCCTAATATTTCCTTTTGGTGACCGGGCTTTACCGAGGTCAGCGGACGCCCCATATGTAAGGGACTTGCAGCAAATGTGACTCCTGAATATCTACATTTATGGTAGGTACAAAACTGTAATTTTTCCTCCCAGCATTCCAAAAGACATGCAGTAGGTGGATTGGAAACCGTACCTAAATTGGCTGCTAAGGGGTATGTGTGTGGTTGTGAGTGTCTGGTGTGGAAGAACTATTGTGACAGGGCTAGCCACCTGGCTCTAGATGATTGTCACTGTTGAAGTGACACCCTGACCCCATGTGCAGAAATGGGGAAAAGGATTGTGGATGGATGGATGGATGATCTTCTATGCGCTTCTTGAAAAAAGACTCCACAGAAGAGGATGTGGCTTTTGCTTTCTTTTCAGTAGCATGCTATTGGAGGACATATGTGCAGCTACAATGTATTTCTCCCCTCAGGTAGTCATATACATATATGCTCAAGCATTACAAGCCGTCATGTGGCTTTTTAGGTCTTGTGTTTGGAGTGAAGTGCAGAGACATATTGAAGGTAAATCGCTGATAGGTCTTCTAAGCTCTCTCTCCTGCCCACAGAAGGCTATAGTGTCTTAAAAAACAAAACTGAACAGCATAATATTTGTTAGACCATTTAGAAAGTTTGAAGTGGAAGATGTACTGCTGTTCATTAGGAGCTGACTTTAATATTCTGTTTAATGTTACTGAGTAGTGGTTGACGTTAAATGTCTGTATGCTTATATTGGATATACCAAGGCGTTCAAAGTAATAATTTGCTTTCTTTTTGAAATACAGTAAACTATATATTAAATTAAATACATAAGAACCATATAAACTAGATACAGAAGTATTGTATATTTGCCAGTATAAATGACAGAACCTTTACATGTAAATAAAGTACCAATAAAAACACAGTAATTTTAGATTAGCTCTAGTGCAAAAATAGTTCTTTAAATATACTATAGTTTCTGTTGAGTTCCAACAATGCTTTGTTATTCTTATGTTTTTTTTATTTTACTTATTTACTGTTTGTTAACCATAACTATAATGTATCACTGGCACAATCCAGATAAAAAGTATTTTCAAAAATAAATCTGTAGTTTCATAGCTAAATAACAGGAAGCCCACAAAAAGAAACTAAAAAATTCAGAGTTTGTTTAGATTGTGAAGCAAAGGCTAGACCAAGAATCTAAAGAATACTTGATGGAGTATCTTGTTTCTTTAGACTGGCTTGTTTGTGTGTGTTGTATGCTTAGGAAATAGCAGCTCCTGCCATAAGCATGAAAATGGTGTGTGAGTGCAGTGTGGTTCTGTGATAGATCAGCATCTGGTCTCAATGGCGGGGTTTGGAATGCCTTGTGCTCGGCTTGGCTGCTAGAAAGTATTGGACTCTGCCTTCCCTCCCACACCCCATGTTGTAAAGATTAAGTGGGCTGTTAGAAAATGGATGATTGTTTTGATGGATAAAATGTTCGCTTGGGATGTAGATAATTACGGGATTTCAGCGAATTTGAGTGCTTGCTGTACATTGTGGTCTTTTGGAGAGGTCGACTACTTTGGATCTTGGGAAAACTTGAATGTAAAGTAATCTTTTTATATCAGCTGACATCTGTTATGAAGAGGACCTCGGTCTTTTCCTATGTAATTATGTTTCCTTTCTTTGCACTTCGTGCATCTATGAACAAAGACGCAGACGCTTAGCAAACCCCTCCCTCCTTTGCATCCTATACTGGCTTACAACTGTACCGTAGAAACCAATACAGAAATTTGTTTTCATCTCCATTTTTGTATTGCCTTATGCTTCTTCATTCTGTTGCTGGACATCCTTAAACACTTTTGTTACCTTTGATGTAGCTGGTATTTCCCCCAGACAGATACTTGTTTGAGTTTTGTTGCTCTGTATTATGATTAATAATGTTTAATTGTTCTGAGTTCTGTAGGAAGACAGTTGCATGTGTTCTACGTCTAACTTTTAGAAGTACAGTTACCTATACATATAATTTCTAAGTTTTGTAGAAAGTGGGTCTTTGTTAGGCTTTATGCACTTTTCTTTAAAGCAGAGTGATGTAAATCACTACGCAGCCGCATGCTTTCTGTGTGTAGCCGGCCACAGGGTAATAGACCAGTGGGCCAATCACGCTTGAGGTAACGTCTAAGCTCCGGGTCCTACGGTCGTAATATTTGACATTAATTATAAGTGGTCTATTCATGTTCTTGACAAAAAAAAAAACATCTCACAGCTGCCAAAAGCTCATTAAAAAAGAATTGCTTGCTTTCAGTGGTTATGTTTTTCTCTTTTGATCATCTGATTATTTCCCAGACTTGTGCCCTAATGTTTAGAGCATTGATAATAATCCATGTGGCTGCAGAATATTGAAAATTACTGTTGTATGTTCATTTTACTTTTTTTTCTTCTAACAGAGTCGAAGTGGAGGTTCTCGCCTAAACATTGTTATCATAGCAGAAGGAGCAATTGACAGGAATGGGAAACCCATTACGTCCAAATATGTTAAAGATGTAAGTTACAGTTCTTATCTTAGAATGTATTTATGTTTAATTTGAAGCATCTTATCTTAGTGTGTATTTGTGTTTATATTTGAAGCATCTTAGTGTGTATTCGTGTTTATAGTTGAAGCATCTTATCTTACCGTGTATTCGTGTTTATATTTGAAGCATCTTATGTTAGTGTGTATTTATGTTTATATTTGAAGCATTTTTTGTCAACACCGGCTAAAGGACAGTCACTAAGGGGTGGGACAATAATTGTGTTAGGAAACCTCGTACATTGTTAGTGGGCTGTATCTCTTCTTGCTATACCATTTAGGAAGTCATTTTTATTGAATAAAAAGAGTTTATGTTAGGAAACAACATAAAATAAAGTTAACTTTATTTTCATTTCAGGTGGGGGACTCGTGAGATGCATGATAAATCTTTTCTGGAGTAGAAATTGGTGTGCATACATTTTATGACCAGAGTCACATGTATTGCATACTGGTTGTATTCAGTTTTGTGAAATGCACTGACTACAGAAAAATGCATACTGTACCTTTGCACTGCATAGAGAGCAGTGTCAGTTATATACCAGCAATGAAGGAAGACATGGCATCCTGTGTGCCCACCATAGAAGGTACTACTATAGTGTATTTTTTGAGAAAGTTGTATAATATGCCAGTAAACATCGAGGCTTGAACATTATTAGAAGACAGCCAGACACGAGTCAGTGCAGCTTGAAGTTTAGGATGGATTACTACACACACATATGTATACATGCTAAACACAAGCACACACACACACACTGCTTGTTACCTTTGTGTTCCGGAAATGAAGAAAGGTGCGCGTTGCGCTGTAAAATGATGATAGCATACCAGTGATGAAAAAATACACTAGAGCTCTCATTGTCTCTTTTGGAAAGTACTTAATTGAAAGTGGTTACTAGGTGGGACAATCTTATATCAGATTGTACCGAATGCTGACAGTTAACTCTCGAAGTACCAAACTTGTAAACTTGGAAAAGCCTTCAAAGTCTTCAAAATACATTGAAATGTCAAAAAAAGAAAACAAGCAAAAAAAAAACTCTACCTCGGAATCTCCAAAAAAAAATGGTCATTTTTATGAAAAGCCTCCGCACCCCCTGACACCCCCACTACCGGCCAATACACTAACTCCTGAGAGATCACGCGTGACAGAAGGAAATCTGGGTACCTCCGAAGACTCTGTGGCAATCATACATTTCCTGAATGCTTTTTTATACCGCATCAACTTGCCGGAAGTTTGAAGTTTAGTGCTTCAAACTTGTCAGCATTGGACATTATGATATAGACCCCCTAGGATTAAGGGCATACAATGAGGGCAGGTTGTGTACTCAATAAACCAGTGGTGTTTTTGACTAGTTTTATACATAGATGAAGGGAAAACCACAAGAGCAGACTAATATGCTTGATAAAGTTGGTGCAAAAAGAATTTGTTGGGGCAGAAAGTGCTTGGAAAGTTGGCGTGGCGCTTCGGCTTTAAATTTCCTTAATATAAATTACCTATTTACTGCTATGTGCAAGCATATGGGCAATCACTGTGAAAAGCAAATGGAATTGTATAGAGCATGATAGAATGTGCACACAGTCGTAGCAAATGCACATGTTCATGGGGGTTATTTTAATAGCAGAACACAGCCATGCACATGTACTTTCTGGTATAATGTCACCTATCTGTTCATTTACTTACTAATAAATACATTACTGCTTCTGCTGGTGCGCAGGCGCCACACACGCCAGCCACTACACATACATTTATTGTTATTGTTATTGTTACAGCCATTACCGCCACGCACACGCTGCAGGTGTGTGTGTGTGTGTGTGTGTGTGTGTGTATATAACATATGAATAGTGGTGGGGAGTATATATAGTATATATATATATATATATATCAGAATAGAGATTCCCCGGCTCCAGAAACCCAGTGTGACATGGGCATGAGTGGTGGATGCCTTCCTTCAAATGACAGGACCTCTCTGTATGGCCCCTACCTACACTTGATCCATGCTGTATTGATAAAAGTGAGGACAGACAGGCTGGGCATGATAGTCATAGCTCCGCCTCAGCTTATTAAGCAGCAGTGCCTAGATGTTCTTCATGTTTCACTGTTGCAGTCATCACATTTGGGTTATCCCCTGCCAGGGGTAGCCCCGCCGCCCCAACAATACCAGAGCGTTTGCAGTATTTCGCGTTGGTTGCTGTCACATCGTAATCGCACGCCAGGTCGCCAGTAATGTAAAGTAAGGCAGCTGCACACCATTACATCAGTCTTTCTTGCCAAGGAGCCCAAAGCAAGCATTTCGCAGGTGATGTTCTTTTGGTGTTTCACTGTTGCAGTCATCAGCTATCAAGCTGGGTTATTCTGCCAATGGGTAGCCCTCCCAATCCGCCCCAAAACCAGAGGTAAGCGCGCATTTTATTTCGTGCATCGGTTGAAACATTAAAAAGTACCGTGTGGTGCACTGACGCCAGGTCGCCAGTGGTATAAAAATCAGGCACCCAACATCATTACATCAGTCTTTCTTGCTAGGGAGGAGTCCCAAGCAGAAGTAGTTTGGGGCATGAGTTGCCGGCCGCCACACTTACCTTGAGTTTTCGCTCCAATTGAAGCTGGAAAGTCTTCTAAAGTGCCGGAGACACGCTTAATACTTAACTTTTTTCTTGCTCTAACCAATGTCAGAAAAAGTTTGTCTGCACCTGTGGAAAGCAAATACCACACCAAAGATCTCCATTCTTACTGCAGTCACCTGTTTAGGCCCAGATCACTCATGTCCCTCGCCTCTCACTTTTTGTGCTTTGTTCAACGCCAGAACTATATCGTTGTTGGGCCCAGACAGTAGAAGCTAGATATTTTGGAGCCGTTGTCAGTCCTCGAATTCCAATATGGCTTCAGTGTACATTCAGATCACCGACCTCCAAAAAGTAAGGATAAAGACAGATACAGACCGCGACAGATCCAAAACAGCCACCGACACTCTGTTAAGCTTAGTCGCCAGTTCTCCTCGGTCCTCAGTGAGGTGCTTTCACAGCCCCTGATGCCCACTCTGTGATTCAAGCAGGCCGCTGCATCGGGTATCCTCCTGAGTCCGGGTATGCCACAAGACTCTTCTTCGACTTCAGGATCCTGCGGATGTCTCTACCTTTGATGGGTCCCGGAGTCAGCTGAGCAGGCATCAAGCTTCTGAGGAAGTACATGTGACTACCAATACTCTAGACACAAACCGGTGACTTCTTTATGTGATTCAGTTCTTTCTAAAACTCAATGAAGTTTTTAAGGCCCAGGTGCAGAGTTTACGCGTGCCAACAATCGCCGACCCACCGCTCAGGCACCTGCTTCCTTTGCCTCAATCTTCAAACAAAGTTTAAAATGTATGAAGGACCTTATTATAGCTTATTATTAGGGAAGCCGCGTAGCTACCTTCCAAAGAAAAAAGAGACTTGTCCCCAGTAGTTTTGATTTGAACAGGAGTCTGATGACTCGATGCTTTTTGAATATGTAAAGACATGCAACCCCTCTCTGCTTATGAGGATTCTGATGCAGAGGAATCCATACATTCTGGCCTTCCACCAAGGATTTTTGGCTCGGTGAAACCTTTCATACGTTGCGGAGCATTTCCACAGGGAATGTCAGGACTATCCTCAGTCAAAAAGAGAGACTCAGGGAGTTCTTAGATTTACCATACAAAGTACAGACTTTGCACATTCTCTGCTGTCCTGATGTTGTTGATGTTTTAGTGGAATCCAGTTTGACACCTGACACCCTTTCCTCCCTGCTCCCAGTGAAAGTCCTGACAGGTACTACAGAGTCCCCGACTCTCACAAATTCCTTTTCAAAAATCCTACTGCTGGACCCAGGAGGTCTTGCCCTCTCAAAGACCTAAAGTGAATTAAAGCAATCTCCGCTTACAAATCCCACCCCTCAGACAGGGATTCCCCGAGATTTAGACTGATTGGGTAAAAAAGTATACACCTCTCTGCTACTCTTGCTATTAGAGCACTAAATTGTCAGTTCCACATGCTGAACATATCAACAGCATTACTCATGGAGCTCCTCAAACATAAAATATTCTTCTCCTTTCCTGCTTGTCAGCAGAAAATAAAGAATTACAAGAGCTTTATAGTGCATTCTGAAAGTCAGTTACTAAGCACACCTTGGTAATGTGGCTTGAATGCCGGTTGTGAAGCTCTCTTGCAGGGTAGTAGTCACTGGTTCTTGTCCCTAGAAGGCATGCTTTGAAGGCTTACGGCATGACCTTGCCAGACCATGCGTCAAAGCAAAATTATTGACGCACTCATTGAACAAAGACAGTTTGTTTGGCACCAAGGCAGAAAGGGCAGAGCCTTAAGGATGAAAGTCAGTGCTAAACCTATGCAGACAGTTAAAGACTTTTTACAGGTCCAACCTCCGAGGTTCAGTGCAGGGCACGTTGCCCCTAAGCACTGGTCCTTTCCGGCCCCCTCCAGACCAGCTCAGGCTGCTCCAGACCCAGGGGAAGCAGACCCCCCCTGACAGCAGCCCTAGGGAGTTTAGAGGTCTAAGCAATGGAGTTCCTCCTCTTCAAAAAACAGGGAGTGCTAAGCAACCCTCATGCGTAAGAACTCACAGTGACTTTTACACCTCCACCTCTTTACCTCTGCCCATCTGCATTTCCGCCTCTGCCCACCTGGCTTCAGTGCCCCTAGGAGGAAAACTCTCCTTCTATGCAAATGTAATCATGCGCCTCTTACAAATGACTCTATGGGTCCTCAGTAAGCAGTGTCCCAGGGATGGGGTTAGATTTTATTTCCATTGACTCTGGCAACCCCAAAAAGTGGGGTTACCACATCTTCCTCCATACCAGTGGGCAGAGGCCAAAAGCAAGTCCTTTCCTGCTCTCCATGATAAAGCAATATACAGCATGCGTTCCTGCAGAACAGATAGGGGCCGCTGCCTTTACTCCAGACTCTTCCTGGCACCCAGAAAAGAAGGCACCTGGCATCCCTGTCCTCTAGCTATCCATTCTAAACACCTTTCTTCAAGTGATTTTACCTGCAATTCCAAAATAGCTCACCCTCCTGCAGCTTCCTTCCTATGCTGTCCAAAGGCATGCCGAAGTTAGCCATCCTAGACCTAAAAGAGGCCTCACCTATATGTCCCAACTAGGAATCTTGCAGGAAATATCTACGTTTCAGGGCAGGATCTATGACACCTTTCAGTGCCTCTCGCTGTCTCAAGTGGCTCTCACATCCACTGGGCTCCCAGGAAAGCTTTTCACAAAATGCCTGGCTCCAGCCAGCTGCTTTTTGGCAGGCAAAAGCAAAATATTCAAATTTACCCCTTTACTTAGATGATTGCCCTGATTCAGGTGGAGACAGTCAGGCAGACAGCTCAGGAAAAACCTACATACAGATCTGACCTGTGTAAAGGACCTACTTCAACCTCCATGGTGGTATACAGTCAATGAAAAGAAATCAAAACTAGTCCCCACACAAAAAATCAGTCATTCCTGGGAGCAAACCTGGACACAATAACATCCCAGATGGCATTCCTTACTCCAGAAAAACAAGCCTACCTGACAGACTACTTCTCTCAAAATAGCCACCAGGAACTCTGTAGTGCTATTCAAGGAAAATCCTGCACCCTTTAGGGTTCATGGCCTCCTGCATTCACTCATTCCGTGACATGCCAGACTGCATATGAGTTCACAATGGCACCTAAAAAGCATTTGGTGTCAATACCAAGACTTAGAAACTATCATACCAATGAACCTTGTCTAAGGAAAGATTTCTTTTAGTGGGCAAGCGCATGCAACCACAACATGGTCTCCTTCTCATCCCCGCGCCGCTTCAGACCTCACCTCGCGCATCGTGACTATGCCTGCACACCTGGACGGGTAGGTGCTACCCCAGCCATTGAGCCCAAATCAAATACATATCTGCACATCAACCAAAGAGATGCTAGCTGTTCAGCATACCCTGACAGCTTTCAGGCCCCTACTCTCCCGCCTCTACTGATCAAAGTCGATAACACCACATTGATGCGTATTATGAACAAGCAGGAACGGACTCCACTTTTATTTTCCTCTGCAGGCTCGCCATGACCCTCTCTGGCACACGGCCTCAGCCATGCAACTACACCTGCTAGCGACACCCCTGGCCAGGGCTCCCAAAACCCCTCTGGCAGACGACAAAAGCAGAAACCTGCCAGACCCACACGAGTAAGTGCCGCACCACAGAACTCTCACCCTTTTGTAACTCCAAAATGGCACCCCTCAGTGGACCTCAAGCCCCACTCCAATCATTAGCTCAGCAAATTGCACCAGGGAACCGCGCGCCCAAGTGCGATGGCCTCTCATCCCAGTAAACCTTCTGGTCTATGCATTTCCCTCTACCACTCTACCATGGCACGCCTGTATCAAGGGAGGAAAATGAGGGCAACTTACGCCCTATTACTACCACACCAGCACTGGTACCCACTGCCAGCTATCGCCACCCATGCCACCATAGCAACTGCCTCCTCGACCAACACCAACTGTGAAGAATGGAATTCATGCATCCCTTCGTGCATGTACCTGCAGACACTCAACCTGGTGCCTTAAATGGTTCCTTGGACCTCCTTACTCAAAGCCGCCAGCCTAAGCAAACAAATCCCAGATGTTATGCTAGTACGTGATGCCCCAGCACTCCAGAAAATCCGCAAGCACTGCAAATGGAAAAAGGCTTCAAATCTGACCCAGCTGGTGAGTTTCTAAATGTGCTGCCAGCCTCCTGTGACTCCTCTCATCCTGGATTACCCAGCAGATCCTACTACACAGGGTCTCATCCAATGCCTCTTGTTAGGACCCAGCGCCCTGTGCCATTCCCATCACACAGCACAGAGCCACCCTCTTCTCAACCTCTCCTATCTAACAGTTCTCAAGAGCTAATAACTTATAGTCGGCCCAGAAGACTCCTGCCTCTAGCTTGGGACCATAACTTGTGTTGGAAAACTCACACTACCCCGTTTGAAACTCGGCAGCTTCGCAGAGTTAAAATTCTCCTTCTTGGAAAACAGTTTTCCTGCTCAGCCACCACCAAAGCGAAAGAGTTTCAGAGCTACAAGCACTACATGTGGCTCTAGAGCCCTTTATCACTTTCTTTCCGGCGCTGAAAGGGTCTCCCCGTGACCGTGCAACCCATCCTTCATGCCTAAAGTGGTGTCCAGTGTGGCTCTCAACCAATCCATTAATTTTCCCTAACCCACAAAAACAAGGGGGGGAAGGGATTCTGCACTCTCTAGATGTGCACAGGCAGCTCAGATTCGGCCCAGACATAATTCAAATCTTTTAGAAATACTGACCACCATAGTCAGCTTCGGTAGGGCAGAGTGCGCGCCGCTATCCAGAAAATAGTTCCAAATGGATAGCACACTGCATCCATTTTGCTGGAAACAGCATCGGTAAAACCGCCCCAAAGGGGTCAGGGACACATTCCACCAGGGCAACCTCCACCTCTGCAACTTTCAGAGGGGGTCCCCGCACCAGGGGACACCCTGGAGGCTGCAACATGAACTTGTTCTTACCTTCACCAAGCATTACCACCTGGATATTTTCAATTTCAAAAAAACTAAAATTGCTTTATTAAAGCTATACAAGAGAGAATAAAGATATGCAAAATGCATAAATGTTTCTAATAGCAAGAATGGTCACTATTTTTAATATGTTTTTGGCAAAACAATGTTGATATAAAAAAACATGAATATTTTTAATTGTTGAGTATGTAGTTTAAAATAACAGGACATATGGATTTGGTATCAATTCCACTAGATATTTCTAAAGAGACAAACATTTTCCAAGATTTTGCTTAATATTAATGTTATTAAATTTGTAAGATTAGACTAAATGTACTTTATAGTCATTGTATGTACAAATGCAGAAGAATTCAGTACAAATGAAATTAATGTCTAGTAATGAATATGTGTGAAAAAAACATGTTTTAAAAAAAGTGGGTCCAGTATACCTAGTAAATTGAAATGCATAAATAGCAAACAATCTGTGTAAATACATACTGTACAGGATACATCGTAATAAGTTCAAAAGTAATTTGTCAAGTTGTAATATCATTGGTTTTACCCCAGTAAAATAACTGCTTTCAAATATTTATTATCTAAGCCCAGTTCAGTACTTTATCAAGATGTTAATGGGCAGTTCAAAGACATGACCACAATGTTATGGTTAAAATGACATTGAAATTGTGTGTTTTCAAGCAGTGTATAAATGCTTGCAGTAGCACATGGTTACTGTCTCTTTAGTTAATTCAACAGTTGCAAAGAGTTAATGAAACCGTTCTAAGTCATAAATGAAATTCTATGATTGCAAAAGAATAAATTGATCAAGTTAAAAAAATAAATAAATAATAACATTAAAGCAGACACAGCTCATAACTGATAAAATATTTTCACAGAATGGTCTGCAAAAGAAAAAGTTGTTAAATACATTCAGTTTTGGTAGTAATACTTTAATATCATTGTATTAACTATGTAAAATTGCATTTGATTTGTTGTATCAAACTAAAGGTTTGTTTCTTAATGTATTTTCTATATAAAATGTTTTGAGTATGTTTAAAAACAGAGGAATTGTTAGATTTTATGAATATAAATCTGAAATTAATTATGTTGTAAATATGCTGAAAGAAAAGGCTTGCTTAAATGCAGAAACAAAGTTTAAGTAAATGTGATCAGCAGTCATACTAAATGACCATGGCTTGGAAAAGGAATCTGCTGAATGGACATTATTCCTTACAGACTCAAAGCAGGATATGTATGCAAGAACAAAAATGCAAAATCTGCTTTTAAAGAACAATGACATGTTTTTCTGCATGGAAAATCAGGATATGACATAAGAACAGATGTACTTTTATACAAAGATCCAAATAAAATACAGGATGTTCACACTGTCAGAAAAGCTGATCTCTGACAATGTGTTTTCTCAAAAATATGTTTTTCTTCATAAAAAACAGGATATGCTTATCAGCATTGACATAAGAACACATGTTTCTATACACAGATTCAAATAGAATACAGGACAATGTGTTTCCTCAAAAATATGTTTTCTACATGGACATCAGGACACTGTTACAGGATATTCACACTGTCAGAAAAGCTGGTCTCTTACAAGACATTGTTAAACAAGGAAGTTTAGTATTGTTTCTACAGGATAAGCAATTCTCCAAAATATGTTTAAAAAGAGTATATAAAGAGCTGTATAAATCCAGTTGTTTAGGGATATGGTAGGAACACATTTGGTGTTCTGAGGTAAATGTTATATCTCTCACATCATCTGTACTATATGAGAAGTAAAGTTGGAACAGTACTTTTAAGCTGCAACGTGGTTTCGTTTGATTTATTATAAAAAGTTATTTGTTACTGCTCTTTAAAGTTGATGCTGCAAAGTATATTCTCTCATCAGTGTATATTCTGCAAGTTTCTGTATGCAACAGACTGTGAATGCAAATATAATCAGACTTTGAATTTTAGCAAGAATCCAGCCAGCAAGACTGAGTGTCTTAAGAACACTGCAAATCCATCACACCCTGTGCACCAAGTAAGCAAGTAAGAGACATATAATATATTTTTTCAGCAGTCATCACATTTGGGTTATTCCTGCCAGGGTAGCCCTCGGCCGGCCCGAATACCAGAGGTTTAGTATTTCTGCGTTGGTTGCTGTCACATCAGGACTGACGTCAGGTCGTCAGTAATGTAAAGTAAGGCAGCTGACACCATTACATCAGTCTTTCTTGCCAAGGAGCCCAAAGCAGACGCAGGTGATGTTCTTTGTGTTTCACTGTTGCAGTCATCACATTTGGGTTATTCTGCCAGGGGTAGCCCTCAATCGGCCCAAAAACCAGAGGCGTACTATTTCTGCATCGGTTGCTGTCACTGCAGTACTGACGTCAGGTCGTCAGTGGTATAAAATCAGGCACCCAACATCATTACATCAGTCTTTCTTGCTGAGGAGTCCGAAGCAGAAGCAGTTTGCATGAGTGCCGGTCGGCCACTACCTGAGTTTTCGTTCCGAATTGAAGCTGAAGTCTTCTAAAGCTGAGTACACGCTGATCCTTTTTTCTTGCTCTAACCAATGTCAGAAAAAGTTTGTCTTACCTGTGGAAAGCAAATACCACACCAAGACTTCCATTCTTACTGCGTCACCTGTTTAGGCCCAGATCACCATGTCCCTCGCTCTCACTTTTGTGCTTTGTTCAACGCCAGAACTATATGTTGTTGGGCCCGTATTGTAGCTAGATATTTTTGCTGTCAGTCCTCGAATTCCAATATGGCTTCAGTAAGCCATCCGACTACCGATCTTCCAAAAAAAGTAAGGATAAAGACAGATACAGACCGCACAGATCCAAAACAGCCACCGACACTTCTGTTAAGCTAGTCGTCAGTTCTCCGGTCCTCAGTGAGGTGCTTTCACAGCCCCTGATGCCCACTCTGTGAATTCGCAGGCCGCTACCGAGACCCTCTCTGAGTCCGGTATGCCACAAGACTCTTCTTCGACTTAGGATCCTGCGGATATCTCTACCTTGGATGGGTCCGGAGCCGCTGAGCAGGCACCAGCATCTGAGGAAGTACTTCGCACTACCAATACTCGACACAAACCGGTGACTTCTTTTGCGTATTCAGTTCTTTCTAAAACTACCGAGTTTTTAAGGCCCAGGGTATGAGCTACGCCCAAACAATCGTCGACCCAAGCTCAGGCACCTGCTTCCTTGCCTCAATCTCAAATGCTTAAAATGGCGGAAGACCTTATTATGCTTATTAGGGGAAGCCAGGCTACCCCTTCCAAAAGAAAAAGAGACTTGTCCCCAGTAGTTTTATTTGAACAGGAGTCTGATGACTCTGATGCTTTTGAATATGAAGACATGCAACCCCTCTCTGCTTATGAGGATTCTGATGCAGAGGAATCCATACATTCTGCCTCTCCACCCAAGGATTTTTTATTTGGTGAAACCCTTCATACGTTAAGGGAGCATTTCCAATAGGAATGTCAGGACTATCCTCAGTCAAAAAAGAGACTCAGGGAGTTCTTAGATTTACCACAGCACAGACGTTTGGCCATTCCTGCTGTCCTGGATGTTGTTGATGTTTTATGGAATCCAGTTTGACACCTGACACCCTTCCTCCTGCTCCCAGGAAACCTGACAGGTACTACAGAGTCCCCGACTCTCACAAATTCCTTTTCAAAAATCCTACTGCTGACCCAGAGGTCATCTCTCAAAGACCTAAAGGAATTAAAGCAACCTCCGCTAAGAATCCCACCCCCTCAGACAGGGATTCCCGAGATTTAGACTGATTGGGTAAAAAAGTATACACCTCTGCTACTCTTGCTATTAGAGCACTAAATTGTCAGTTCCACATGCTGAAATATCAACAGCATACCATGGAGCTCCTCAAACATAAAATATCTTCCTTTCCTGCTTGTGCAGAAAATAAAGAATTACAAGAGCTTATGCATTCTGAAAGTCAAGTTACTAAGCACACCTTGCAATGTGGCTTTGACGCCCTAGAAGCTTCTTGCAGGGTAGTAGTCACTGGTTCTGTCCTTAGAAGGCATGCTTGGCTTAAGGAACAGACCTTGCCAGACCATGTCAAAGCAAAATTATTGGACGCACCATTGAACAAAGACAGTTTGTTTGGCACCAAGGCAGAAGAGGTCTTAAGGATGGAAGAAAAAGCTAAACCTATGCAGACAGTTAAAGACTTTTTACAGGTCCAACCTCCGAGGTTCAGTAGGCATTGCCCCTTTAAGCACTGGTCCTTTCCGGCCCCCTCCAGACCAGCTCAGCCCAGACCCAGGGGAAGCAGACCCCCCCTGACAGCAGCCCAAGGGAGTTTAGAAGTCTAAGCAATGGAGTTCCTCCTCTTCAAAAAACAGGGAGTGCTAAGCAACCCCCTTATGGTAAGAACTCACAGTGACTTTACACCTCCACCCCTTACCTCTGCCCATCTGCTTCCTCTGCCCACCTGCTTGTGGCCCTAGGAGGAAAACTCTCCTTCTATGCAAACAACTGCGCCTCTATTACCAATGACCTATGGGTCCTCAGCATAGTGTCCCAGGGATACAGATTTTATTTCCACACTCTGCTAACCCCAAAAGGGTTACCACATCTTCCTCCATACCAGTGGGCAGAGGCCAAAAAGCAAGTCCTTTCCCTGCTCTCCATGAGGGCAATACAGCATGTTCCTGCAGAACAGATAGGCCAAGGTTTCTACTCCAGACTCTTCCTGGCACCCAGAAAAGAAGGTACCTGGTACCCTGTCCTCGAGCTATCCATTCTAAACACCTTTCTGGTGATACCAAAATTCAAAATGCTCACCCTCCTGCAGCTTCTTCCTATGCTGTCCAAAGGTGCTTAGTTAGCCATCCTAGACCTAAAAGAGGCCTACCTATATGTCCCAATCAGGGAATCTTGCAGGAAATATCTACGTTTCAGGGCAGGATCTATGCACTTTCAGTTCTCTGTGGTTCCCTTTGGCTTATCCACTGCTCCCAGAGTTTTCACAAAATGCCTGGTTCCAGCCATTGCTTTTTGCAGGCAAAGAAATATTCAAATTTACCCCTACTTAGATGATTGCCTGATTCAGGCAGACAGTCAGGCAGACAGTCAGGAAAACCTGTTACAGATCTGACCTGTGTAAAGGACCTACTGACCTCCATGGGGTATACAGTCAATGAAAAGAAATCAAAACTAGTCCCCACACAAAAAAAATTGTATTCCTGGGAGCAAACCTGGACACAACATCCCAGATGGCATTCCTTACTCCAGAAAAACAAGCCTACCTGACAGACTACTTCTCTCAAATAGCCACCAGAACCCAGTTATCTGCAAGGAAAATCCTGCACCCTTTAGGGTTCATGGCCTCCTGCATTCTACTCATTCCGTATGCCAGACTGCATATGAGGAAACTACAATGGCACCTAAAAAGCATTTGGTGTCAACACTCTTAAGACTTAGAAACTATCATACCAATGAAACCTTGTCTAAGGAAAGATTTTCTTTAGTGGGCAGCAGCATGCAACCACAACATAGGACTTCCCTTCTCACAACCCCATGCCGCCCAGACCCTCACCACAGACACATCAGACTATGCCTGGGGTGCACACCTGGACGGCAGGTGCATTCAGGGCCATTGGAGCCCAAATCAAATACATCTGCACATCAACCAAAAAGAGATGCTAGCTGTTCAGCATACCCTGACAGCTTTCAGGCCCCTACTCTCCCCGGGGCCTCTACTGATCAAAACAGATAACACCACATTGATGCGGTACATGAACAAGCAGGAACGGACACACTCTTATCCTCTCTGCAGGCTCGCCATGACCCTCTGGCACACGGCCTCAGCCATGCAACTACACCTGCTAGCACAATTCCTGCCAGGCTCCCTAAACTCTCTGGCAGACGACAAAAGCAGAAACCTGCTAGACCCACACGAGTGGCAGCTAGACCACAGAACCTTCACCCTTGTAACCCAGAAATGTGGCACCCCGAAGGTGGACCTCTTTGCCTCCCACTCCAATCATTAGCTCAGCAAATTCTGCACCAGGGAACCTCACAGCAAGGCCTGGAAAGTGGATACTCTATCCTTCCAGTGGGTAAACCTCTCTGGTCTATGCATTTCCCCCTCTACCACTCATTTCAAGGGTACTGCTCAAAATAAGGGAGGAAAAATGGAGGGCAATCCTGATGCCCCATACTGGCCACACCAGCACTGGTACCCACTGCTGCGCAGCCTGTTACCCATGCCACCATAGCAACTACCTCAGATCTCAACACTCCTGACCCAGAAGAATGGAGAATTCATGCATCCCCAATTGCAGACACTCAACCTGGCAGCCTAGCTTATTCCTTGACCTCTACTCAAGCTGCCAGCCTAAGCAAACAAATCCTAGATGTTATAAGTGAGGCCAGATGCCCCAGCACTAGAAAATCCTATGCTGACAAATGGAAAAGGTTTTGCACCTGGATCCAGGCTAAGGGAGCCGAAACAGCACAGCCCTCCGTACCTCTCATCCTGGATTACCTAGCAGATCTACTACACAGGGGTCTATCCATGTCTTCTGTTAAAATTCATGCCTGTGCCATCTCTACTCATTACAGCACAGAGCCACCTCTCTTCTCACACCCTCTCATCTAACAGTTCTAAGAGGGGCTAACAACTTAAGGCCACCCAGAAGAGCTCCTGCCTCAGCTTGGGACCATAACTTTGTGTTGGAAAAACTCACCCTACCCCCATTTGAACCTGCAGCTTCAGCAGAGTTAAAATTCCTCTCTTGGAAAACAGCCTTGCTTCTGGCCATCACTTCAGTTAGAAGAGTTTCAGAGCTACAAGCACTCATGGCTCTAGAGCCCTTTATCATTTTCCATGCTGAAAGGGTCTCCCTCAGGACCAACCCATCCTTCATGCCTAAAGTGGTGTCCAGTGTGGCTCTCAACCAATCCATTAATTTTCCCCTAACCCACAAAACAAGGGGGAAAGGATTCTGCACTCTCTAGATGTGCACAGGCAGCTCAGATTCTATCTAGACAGGACTAAATCTTTTAGAAATACTGACCAATTGCTAGTCAGCTTCTCAGCAGGGGCAGAGGGAAGGCCATATCCAGTAAAACAGTCTCCAAATGGATAGCACACTGCATCCATTTTTGCTGGAAACAGCACGGCAAACCGCCCCCAAAGGGGGTCAGGACACATTCCACCAGGGCAACCTCCACCTCTGCAGCTTTTCTCAGAGGGGTCCCCACCAGGGACACCCTGGAGGCTGCAACATGAACTTCTGTTCTTACCTTCACCAAGCATTACCACCTGCCTATCTTCTCCAAGTCCAGGGTAGGCTTTGCCACCGCAGTCTTGCAGGGCATCCTAGCCAGCCCCTAGTCTTCTTGACTGCCTTCACCCTTTTCTTCAGCTTTGGGAATCAACCCAAATGTGATGACTGCAACAGTGAAACACGAAGAACATAGTACAGTTGTGTACACTTACCATAAATGTAGATGTTCGAGTGTATTCACTGTTGCAGTCCTGGTCCCCCCCTCCATCCCTCTTGTCTCTCTCTCTCTCTCTCTTTCTTCCTGTCTCCTTACAGGGAATTTTTGGTATGTACTTTCTACTGGTGGTATTCTTCCACCATAACCTATCTTCCTATTTGGGGGCTCCTGACAGTTGGGGCAAGAAAAAGTGATGTAATGGCGTCGGCTGCCTGATTTTATACCACTAACGACCTGACGTCAGGCCTGGAGTGACGGCAACCGACACAGAAATACTAAGCCTCTGGTATTCTGGCTGACTGAGGGCTACCCCTGGCAGGATAACCCAAATGTGATGACTGCAACAGTGAATACACTCGAACATCTCCATTTATGGTAAGTGTACACAACTGTACTGTCCTTTCCCTGCTCTCTATGACGGCAATAGAGCATGTTCCTGCAGAACAGATAGGCCAAGGTTTCTACTCCAGACTTTTCCTGGTACCCAGAAAAGAGGGCACCTGGCGCCCCATCCTCGATCTATCCACTCTGAACACCTTCTTGGTGATACCAAAATTCAAAATGCTCACTCTTCAGCAACTGTTACCCATGCTCTCCCAAGAATGCTTGGCTAGCCACCCTAGACCTAAAAGAGGCCTACCTCCACATTCCATCAGGGAATCATGCAGGAAATATCTACATTTCAGGGCAGGATCTCTGCACTTTCAGTTCTCTGTGCTTCCCTTTGGCTTATCTACTGCTTCCAGAGTTTTCACAAAATGTCTGGCTCCTGCCATTGCCTTTTGCAGACTAAGGAATATCCAAATTTATCCATACTTAGACTACTGGCTAATTCAGGCAGACAGTCAGGAAAAGCTGCTCAAGCACCAGACCTTTGTAAAATCCCTACTGACCTCCTAGGGTACACTATCAATGAAAAGAAATCCAAACTAGTACCCACCCAAAGGATTATATTCCTGGGAGCAAGCCTGGACACAGCATCCCAGATGGCATTCCTTACACCAGAAAAGCAAACTTACCTGACAGCCTACTTCTCTCAACTAGCCACCAGACCCCAGTTATCTGCAAGGGAAATCCTGCAAGCTCTAGGGTTCATGGCTTCTTGCATTCTACTCATTCCATATGCCAGACTGCATATGAGGAAACTTCAGTGGTACTTAAAAAGCCTTTGGTGTCAACATTCTCAAGACCTGGAAACTCTTATACCAATGATACCTTGCCTACTGAAAGATTTTCTTTGGTGGGCAGCAACATACTCCCACAACAAGGGACTACCTTTCTCACCCCCCCCCCCCGCCGCCCAGAACCTCACCACAGACACATCAGACTATGCCTGTGGTGCACATCTGGACGGCAGGTGGATACTGAGCCAGTGGAGCCCACAGCAAATCCATCTGCACATCAACCAAAAAGAGATGTTAGCTCTCCAGCACACATTGACAGCTTTCAGGCCCCTTCTCTCCCAAGGGGCTCTCCTGATCAAAATAGACAACACCACTGTGATGTGATATATCAACAAGCAGGGAGGGACTAACTCCTAGCCCCTATGCATGTTGGCCATGACCTTTTGGCACACAGCCTCTGCCATGCAACTCCACCTATTAGCACAATTCCTGCCAGGCTCTCTAAACTCTCTGGCAGACCACTTAAGCAGAAACATTCTGGACCCACAAGAGGGGCAGCTAGACCAAAGAACCTTCACCCTAATAACTCAGAAATGGGGCACCCCCAAAGTCGAACTCTTTGCCTCCCACACCAACCATCAGCTCAGCAAGTTCTGCACTAGGGAGCCTCACTGCATGGCTTGGAAAGTGGATGCCCTATCCTTCCCCTCGGTCAATCTCTTGGTCTATGCATTTCCCCTACTACCTCTCATCACCAGGGTTCTGCTCAAAATAAGGGAGGAAAAACCAAGGACAATTCTGATTGCTCTAGACTGGCCTCACCAGCACTAGTATCCACTGCTGCGCAGCCTGTCCCCACTGCCACCATGGCATCTCCCTCAGACCCCAACTCTCCTGCCCTAGAGGGAAGGAGAATTCATGCATCCCCAGTTGCAGACCCTCACTTTGGCAGCCTGGCTTATTCCCTGACCACTCATCAATCTGCCAATCTCAGTAAACAGGCTCTAGATGTTATACGTGAGGCCAGATGCCCTAGCACTAGAAAGTCTTGTGCTGACAAATGGAAATGGTTCTGCACCTGGATTCAGGCTAAGGGAGCTGATACGGCACAGCCCTCCCTACCTCTCATCCTGGATTACCTAGCTGACCTGCTACACAGTGGTCTCTCCTTTTCCTCTATTAAAATTCATGCCTCTGCTATCTCTGCTCATTTCAGCACTGAACACCCCCTTTTCTCACACCCTCTGATCAAACAGTTTTTAAGAGGGGCTAGCAACTTCTAGCCACCCAGAAGAGCACCTACACCAGCTTGGGACCTAAACTTTGTGTTGGAAAAGCTCACCCTGCCCCCCTTTGAACCAGCATCTTCAGCAGAGTTAAAGTTTCTCTCTTGGAAGGCAGCTTTCCTTCTGGCCATCACTTCAGCCAGAAGAGTCTCTGAGCTACAAGCACTCATGGCTGTAGAACCCTTCATCATCTTCCATGCTGACAGGGTGTCCCTCAGGACTAACTCATCCTTCATGCCCAAAGTAGTGTCCAGTGTGGCTCTCAACCAATCCATTCATTTGCCCATCTTTTTCCCTAATCCACAAAACAAGGGGGAAAGGATCCTGCACTCTCTAGATGTGCACAGACATCTCTGATTCTATCTACACAGGACTAAACCATTCTGAAAGACTGATGAATTACTGGTCAGCTTTGCTGCAGGGGCAGAGGGCAAAGCCATCTCCAAACAAACCATTTCCAAATGGATAGCATATTGCATCCATTTCTGTTACAAACAACACAGAAAGACCCCCATAAGGGGATCAGGATTCACTCTGCCAGATCAGCCTCCACCTCTGCAGATTTCCTCAGAGGAGTCCCCACCAGGGACATCCTGGAGGCTGCCACATGGACATCTGTTCACACTTTCACCAAGCCTGCCTATTTTCTCCAAATCCGAGGCAGGCTTTGCCACTGCAGTCTTGCAGAGCATCCTAGCCAGCCACTAGTCTCCTTGACTGCCTCCACCCTTTTACTCAGCTTTGGGAATCAACCCAAATGTGATGACTGCAACAGTGAAACACGAAGAACATAGTACAGTTGTGTACACTTACCATGAATGTAGATGTTCAAGTGTATTCACTGTTGCAGTCCTGGTTTCCCTCCCTCCACCCCCCCTCTTCTTTCTCTCTCTCCTTACAAGGAACTTTTTGATATTTACTTTCTACTGGTGGAGTTCTTCCACCATATCCTGGCCCCCCCCTTGGGGGCTCCTGACAGGGCAAGAAAAACTGATATAATGGTATTGGCTGCCTTACTTTGTACTACTAATGACCTGACGTCAATCTTGAAGCGACAGCAACCGACGCAGAAATACTAAGCCTCTGGTATTCGGGCCGGCCGAAGGCTACCCTGGCAGGGATAACACAAATGTGATGACTGCAACATTGAATACACTCAAACATATACATTTATGGTAGGCGTGCACAACTGTACTTTCTCCTTCCTGTTGACCCTCAGGGAAGGGAGACTGCATTATTCCACTGTTGATGGATCTACTCACCCAGCTAAAGGGGTCTCTCATTCATCTCAGTTGATCACATTTAAACTAACACCACGGAGGACTGGATTTTCACTCCAAAACTTGCAAACTGCTCTACAGAAATTCTACCTATCCTGAGAGAGGCAAGAAAATGAACTACAAGAAAAGTAATTCTTATCCAAATGGAAAATGTTTTCTGTTTGGTGGCAGGTCAAAGTGTCACACATCCTCATGCAGGCTTTAACATAGAGTAGGAATAGCTTTCAGGATTATTTAACTAGGATATTTTATTATTCCAGTATTAATCTGCATGCTTCAACCATTTCTGTTTGCCTTCCTTGCTCCCCACCTATCTTTCTCACCCCCCACCTGAAACAGTTCCTAAAAGGGGCTATATATCTAAGACCTCCAAGGAAAAACTTTGTCCATTCTTTGGACTTGGAACTGTGTTTTAGAAAAATGTACCCTTGTATCTTTTGAGCCAGCAGCTTCTACTCCTTTAAAGATGCTCACTTGGAAGACTACCTACTGATAGCAATCACCTCAGCCAGGTGGGCCTCAGAACTACAAGCCCTGATGTGAAAAGAACCATTCATTATTTCTTTACAGGGATAAAGTTTCCCTCAGAACTAACCCCTCTTTTATGCCCAAGGTAGTATCAGAATCAAGCTGTTCATCTGCCAGTATTTTTTCCTAACCCACAAAACAAAGCTGAGTGAATCCTACATTTTCTGCATGTTCACCAACAGGTAGGTATTACTTTAACAGAACAAAGTTCTCAGATCGAGCAGAACGTCTACTCGTGGAGTTTGCAGAAGGAAAATAAAGTAGATCGGTCTCCAAATAGACTGCTTCAAAATGGATAGCCAGTTGTATTATCATCTGTTTTACTCATCATAGAAAGCCATTACCAGATTATGTCCAGGCTCACTTCATGAGACACACGTCAGCCACTACTGCCTTCCTAAAAGATGGCCCTACTTAGGCCATCTTGGTAGTTGCTGTATGGTCATCTATCCACACCTTCTCCTAACATTAGCATTTAGGCACTACAGCCAGGGCTAGGGCAGGCTTTGTCACTGCTGTCCTGTAGAACCTGCTATTCCAGGGGTCACCAAACTGCGTAGCCCCCACAACTCGTAGCTTTGGGAGTCCTCCCTAGAATCATTACTGTAACACTAAGAAGAGCATAGTACAGTTGTGTTAAACTTGTAATTGTAGATGTTAGTGTAAATCAGTGTTGCAGTACAGACTCCAACCGTCGTACCTCTGTCTGCTAGCCTCTTCCCATGCCTGTTTTTCTTTTTTCTGATTTGGTATCCCTTATCCAGCATCATCCCTTCAAGCCCATGTTAAGAATTTTTTTTTCTCTTTCAGAACTGTGACAACTGGAAGGGTCATGTTGTCCTCAATCATCTGCCTGACTATCACAGCCTAGAAAGACCAGAAAATTGCATTGATGGATGCCCCTGTTATTCCTGGATGTCCAGACTTCAATCTTTGAACATCTATTGACTAGGGTTGATGTAAAGACTGTGGTATTCGAGGCAGGTCTCAGCTTCTGCATGGCAGGAAAACTCAAGAATCAGTACATTAGCATTGATTTACTCAAACATCATTCATGAAAAACATTACAGAAATGAAGAAACTTTGGACTGCTTGGAAAAAGAAGTGACAGAGGATGTGCGAAAATTTGAAGAACAAAATCCAGATATTTTTGAAAAGTACGAAAAAGAAACATGGATATGAGAAAGAAAGAGAGATCTTGTGTGGTGCAATATTTATGTAAAGGAGAAAGCCAAAGTAGTCAATACATAAAAAGCAGCTCTAAATATATTTGAATAAAAATACAGGCAAAGGCACCCAGATATGGAAAGTTTCACAGTACAAAAAAAATGAAAAGAAAAAGTGGGAACAGAGGATTATTACAGTAGAAGTTAAAGAAATAGAAACTGAAGTTATGGATTACCTGCAAAGTGGATGATTTAGTTTAGAAAATGCAACACAGGTAATGTTGCAGCATAATGGAGTAATGCATCCCCAAATTAAGGAGAAATAGGTAGAATGGGAGACATCTGAAGATGAAATATAATCATGGCAAAGAATAAGAAATGTGATACGATGCAATATTTATGCAAAGGCGGAAGCAAAACTAATTAGTACGCAAATAGCAGCACCAAAGATATTTAAGAGAAATGCGAGCAAAGGCACCCAAATATGGAAAATTTCACAATACAAAAAAAAAAAGAAAACAAGGGGGGAAAGTAGGAAAGAGGATTAGTAATGACGAAATTAAAGAAACAGAAAATTAAGTTATGGATTACCTGTAAAGTGAATGACTTGGTGTAGAAAATCCTTCACAAGTAATAATCACAGCATAATGGAACAACGAGTTCCCAAACTAAGAAGACATGGGTGGGACAGGAGGCATCTGATCTCTTGCCATATGCTGATGCTGTGGAGTCTTCATTAGGACACCAGTACAAAAGTTCGGTTAGAATGGCACAGCAACGAAGGAGCAGGAAACCGTGGCAACTCTGACACTCGCAATGTTATGGAGTGATGGGCCAGTGAGTTCCCATATGATGGAACAGTATATGATGCAGGATGCAGCTGAAGAGGATATGACATAGGAAAATGTTCTGGAACTTTCTGTAGGATGCCCACAGGAAACAGAGAGCAAAGAATGTGCTTTTGAGTTTAGAAGAAAATGAACTAAGGGAAGAGTTGTTTGATTTAATAGAGATAGATAGATAGACATATTAAGATTGATGAAAGAAGTAGATTACAGAAAGTAAATAAAATCCAAAATGTTAGAAGACTAATAAAATGGGTAAACACAGTAATCAAGACGATTAACAGAAATTTGTATAAAGTAACACAAGTAAATAGGATATGTTACTGTGCAGCTAAATTAATAACAGATGAAATCTTACCACAAAAACATAGAACATAAGGGAAAGGAAAGGAAAAAATAAAATGTTATCATGGAAGCTTCAGATATAGAAAACAATAAAGCAAGACAAGAAGTGCCACTGTTAGAAGAATATAGAAGAGGGATCAGATCAACAAAAATACTAAGAAAGCTAGACATTATAAAAGCAATACAAAGTATAAGAATTTTACAAGATCTATCATACACTGTTGCAAATAGTAAGCTAAAAATATCAGCACAAGCAGAGAAACTTGAAAGACATGCAGATAAAGGACAAGTACGAAACAAGCAATTCACTGATGACCAAAGAACTGGGAAACAAAGGAATGTAAACAGAAGTAGAAACAGATACATTTTGAAGAAATACTTATGAAAACCCCGTGGAACATTACAAAGATGCTGAATTTGTAGAAAAATTAAAAGAAACTGTAAGGAGTTCAAATGTACAGGATATGAAATGGGATGAAGTAACTTCCAGAGAAACTGAAACAAATTTAAGAAAAGCTCCTAACTAGAAAACCTTAGGCAAAGATGCAGTACCAAACTGTGGCTAAAAGTGTTAACATCTTTACACAAATATTTAGCCCCGAGTAAGAATTACTTATATGTGCATCCCAAACAGATACTAGCCTATTTAACAACAGGAAAAACGATAACTCCTCCTTAAGAGTGAACCCATAAGCCTTTCTAAAAACTATAGGCCAATAACTTGCCTTCCAGCGATGTACAAAGTATATACTGGATTTGTTGCAGGCAGAATTTATAGGTGTTTAGAAAAAAAGCAATTATGGCAATAGAACAAAAGAGTAAGAAAAGAGTTACATGGAACAAAGGATCATTTGTTGCTAAATAAAGCCATAATAGAGAATTGTAAAAAGGGGAAACATGGATAGATTACAAAAGAGCATTTGATAGCATCCCACATTCATGGGTAAAGGAGTGCTTACAGATGTGTAAGATGCATCCTACGTTGATCAGTTACATTAGAGTGACAATGAAAAAGTGGTAGTGCTCTTTGCAGTTAAGCCATGACAAAGGGCAAATTATCCTAGGGATAAAAATTCAAGTGGGGTATTCCAGGCTGACTCTTTGTCACCGCTGCTTTGTCTTGCCCTTAATTGATTAAGCTGTTTACTTAACAGATTTTGCCCTTGGTTACAATTTGACTTCCAGAAAACAACCTTGTTTAAAGATGTCTCATCTTATTTTAGTGGGTGACTTGAAGCTGTATAGTTCATCAGCGGAGGAGTTGAAAGCATAACTGCAAGTGAGTAAAACTTTCTCAGATCATGTAAGAATGTCTTTCGGTCTTGATAAATGTACAAATGTAATGTTTAAATCAGGAAAGTTGCAGTACCAAGAAAATATTAACGTAGAACAGAAGTGTGATGTAAAGGAACTTGAACAGGAGTGAGTGTATATGTATATATATATATATATATATATATATATATATATATATATATATATATATATATATATATGAGAATTGATGAAGGATCGGCAATAAAACACAAACAAATGTGAATAAAATTCCATAAGGAATACCTCGGAATACTAAAACTTACTACTTTAGCAGAAGCATTCCAGTAACAAGCAGGAATGGTAAACAAACTTCAAAACAGGCAAAACAGCAAACTTTAAAATATACCAAGAAGACGAAAATTGAGGAACAGTACCCAAAGATAGACCAAGTATTTATTCCAATAGACCAAATGTTTATTCTGGTTAAGCGCTTTTCGTTTGACAGAATTGCAAACTTCTTCAGACATTCAAAAATTCAATCTAACAAGCATTTAAATATAAAAAACATTTAACCACACATTTAATTGACAAGAACATTTAAAGGAGAATGTACATTTAAAATATTTTCAAGCACCACTCACTAACTAACGGGAACCTTCCTTAATACTGGTCGACACTAGACAAGTATTACTGAAAAAGTAATATTGTAAATTAAAATAAAATAAAATAGGGTCATTAGAATATAAAGCAAACTAAGGTCCTAAGCCTTAAAGTGTCATCTAATAAGGCTTTTAAGTTTTAAAATGCTACTAATTGAACAACCTTCATTTAACCCTGGCATATTATAGGCATTTAGCCTGATCTGCCAGTTTAATTCAAGCTCAGGAATGGTAAACAAACCAGAAGTAGACAAAATTCAGACAGCAAATGAATATGCCAAAAAAAAAACAAAAGGAATACAAGGAGACGAATCTGATGAGAAGGAAAGAAATGTGGAAAAGCCATAAATAAAGTGGCAGGTATAAAGATCTCTTGGAACACCCTCATGTTGATATGGATTTGATACAGGAATGGCTAAGGAGAGAGGAGGTGCAACCAAAAGATTAAAGGTTGACAAAGGCAGTCCAGGATAGTGGACTATGTACATGCTGGTTTACAAAGTCTATTGAACTTCTGGCAGAAACAGATAAATGTAGGTTTTGTAAAAAAAAGCGTTGGAAACAGTCACAGATCTACTTGCTATGTATAGTACAATCATGGCAAACACCCTATACACTGAATAGCACAGTAATGTGGCAAGACTGTTGCACTGGGGATTGAGCAAACACTACAGTATGGAAGTAGCTGAGAAGCATTGAAAACATGAGCCACAAAGAATTATAGTGTACATTGCAGTACATTATATGAGATCACCCCTTACCAACAGTTCAAAAAATAGATGCGAGAAAAATGGATATAGTGGTCCAAAAAAAAAAAACTATGGCAAAGATGAGGGCAGTGTGGAAGAAGGATACCCACACAGTTCCAATAGTATTTGGAGCAATGAGTGTCATAAAAAAAAAAAAAGAATCTACAGTTGTACTTAGATATGCTACTGATATGTGTAACTTCCTACGAATTGCAGGGGGAGTCATTTCTGGGTACACTGTGGGTGCTGCAAAGGGCACTTTTCACTAACGTCAAAGAATGAAATAGTACTAATTTCATGAACTTTAACTGTACCCTGACTTAGGAATGGGGTTTATTGCCATCATGGTATTAGAAACCCAAAAGATTTGGAAAACTTAAACAGAGGGGATTCAGTTCTTGATGTAAAGCAGCTCAACAGCTGATGCCTCCTTCTATTTGCCCACATTCCCTATCCATTCTCCCTTGTCCACTGCTGCATCTATGTGTTTTAATCTCTGTTTGTTTCCTTGGTGTGATGGATGCAGGCTTTTGTAGGATCTCTGAGAAATTAATTGTGCATCCAAACTCCTAACATGTTTGGCCCTCACCAAGCAGCTAGAAGTACAAAGTCTTGTACCCTCATATGGACAGTATGGAGCCTCATCCTTCTGTCTTTCATATCGTCTTCACCATCCTGTCCTGCATTGGTTATTGCACTGTCTTCTCTGGGGCTAGACCGGGCCTGTTTCCCATGTCCAGGGTCCTTATCCCTTCAGTGACAGAATTCTTTATTATCAAATCTCCTGTCTAACTCCTGTTTTCCAGTGCTGGATCTTCTGCCTTCGTCTCCTTTTGAATCCCTTCTTACTTCTTCCTGGCTAACTTATGGTCTTTCCTGTTCTCTTCCTCTCATCTTGATTCAGCCTGCTAACTTTCATCCCCCAAACCTTCTTCATTTTTGGCCACTCCACCTTCTCTGGAGGCTCTTGTGTTCTTTTCGAGTCAGCTTTTGGGTCAGTGCCGCTTTTCTATTTGTCGTTTTCGTCCCTTCTATACATCTGTCTTATTTGTTTTTATTTGTTATTTATTTAAGACTTTTTTGACCAAGTAAGTGTTCTGGTGTTGGGACACTTTTCAGCTATGACATGAATGTAATAACACAAAGTGTTACTACTCTTTGCAAAATGTCCTACTTCACTCATTCCCTTTTTCTTCTTTTACATCTGTGCCTTCCTTTTCACTGACTGAGTTAGCTTCCCCATGCCCTCTCCTGTTAACTGCTCACTTCCAATCACTATCCCCTTCCCATTTTTTACTGTTAGCATCCCCCTCTATTAAAACTCCGGGCACCAACAATTCCCACCCTTGGACTCCCTCCAGTAGTGGTACCTTCTGTCCATGTACCACATCCGCTCTTCATCATGTTAATGGCTTACCCATTTTCCCTCCTTCCTTGATACCTACCTATTATTGTGATCTCCATTGCCAACATTCTGAATTCCCACATGCCATTTCCATCCTGTCTGTTCTGCACCTACCTCACAAACTGCCTGCAACAAGTCCCTGAACTACATTATAAATCTCCACCTGCTCCCATTGCCTGTCAACCAACCTGTACTGATTCTGCCCTATGTCAGTAACCTGTTTCACTGGCTTAGAAAACTACTGGTAAAAACAGATGAACATGAAGGGACTCTGGCTGACAAAGTTCGCAGATGATTGCAAGTTGGGAGCTGTTATTAACTCCCCAAGTGATGTTGACATCCTACAGAAAGGCCTCAGTGAGACCAACGACTGATGTCGCAACCATGGCCTTAAGCTCAGTGCCAAAAAATGTGTCTTCATCCCCTTTGGGAAAAACCCGGTTCCCTTGAATTACCACATTGATGGTAGTCCACTGAACACAGAAGGCGTTATAAGAGATCTGGGAACACAGGTTAACAGCAACCTCCCTTTTGACCACCACGTTGCCACTGTGGTTAAAAAGTCCTTCTGTGTGGCACATCCCATTACTAAGGGTTTTGCATCCAGGAAGAAAGAGGTCATTGTCTCTCTCTACTGTTCCCTCATTAGGCCAGTCATCGAGTACAATGCCCTATTTGGCATGTACCTCACTAGACACCTGCAACAACTGAAGAGGCCGCAAAAGTACCTCACAAAGAGAATCCTAAACCTTAAACACTTGGCCTATATGAACAGACTCAAAAAACTCCCATCTATTCTCTGTCTCATATCGCCTACTTAGAGGCGATCTCTGCTTGACTTACAAATCCATGTGTGACCCAGCTGTGTTAGAAATGCTGCATCTAAAGAAATCCCAATTCCTCCGCATCACACACTCCAGAGACCTCATCCTCATTACCACAATCAACAGAACATGCTGGAGTGACAGGTGCCTCACCCAGAGACTGCCCATGCTATGGAATAGACTTCCCATACATGTCAAGCAGAGCACCTTACTGGCCCTCTTCGAGAGAAATCTTATTGAGTGGATGGGAAATAGAAAATTCACCCCCGGGGATCACTCCAGTGGCTCTAGTCGACAGAGGCACTGGGAACTAAGGTCAGGTGGCATGATGCCAGGGTAGTCCTATGGGCTAGGCTTGTAAAGGCTCCGGGGCCATTAGCCTAGTACACACCTATAAACCTAATCTAGGGATTGGGGGGGGGGTCACACTTTTAAGTCTTGTGAACAACTCACTGTGCATCTGGCTGTTGATCAATGTGCTTGCGTGGCAGATAACAATAGAATCTTCTAGCAGTGCATTTTTGTTTTATTACTATAGTGTAAAATAAATCAGATGATAGTGAGACTAAGCTCAGTGTGAAATCCTGTGATGGCGGAGGGGAGGAGCATGGTAGTTTATCATAACCTAAGTTTAGTTGAGCAACAGCCAGATACACAGTGACTTTACGTTTTTATTGTGACTGGTGCTGTTAAATCTTTATCTAATTAAGTACAAAGTGTTTGTACCAGTGTTTCAGTCACTGTCATTAAATGTAATCTGTTTAAATGCTCTTGGATTAATGACATAATTGTAATTTACAAGGCATTTTTTTGTGGAAAATAGAAAAGTATATATTACTTGTTACTTAGATTACAACTTGGATCTGATGAAACTCTGACAAGGGCGAAAGCGCTCACTTCTTGTCTTTACTTAAACCATGGTTTAAACAAGCAGTACCAAGCCTGTTTTCTTATTTTTAAGAAGAATGCAAAGTGGTCTTTGACCTGGATCTTAGTTATGACTACAGTCTGTTTTATTAATTTATATGCCAGTATCATTTCTGTATGGCTAGTTTCCCCTTTTTTTACTTTGTTTTTCCATAAGGAAAGTGTGCATTACCCTTAAGGCTATAAAACTACATTTCCTTGGTATTAGGTTACGTTATCTGTGTATCTGTGTATCTGTGTGTGTGTGTGTGTGTGTGTGTGTGTGTGTGTGTGTGTGTGTGTGTGTATGTGTGTATATATATATATATATATATATATATATATATATATATAGATAGATACACACGTACATGCACTTGTATAAATATGTAAACAAGTGCACTCGTATATGTATATATATATATATATATATATATATATATATATATATATGTACAGTCACACACACACACACACACACACACGTGTGTGTGTGTCTGTGTGTGCACGCACATGTGTCTTTCTATGTGTCCTGTATCTAATAACAGACTGTAATTCTGTCCAGAATTTCTGTTGCCTATAGGGTCTGGCTAGCCGAGACCCTAAATTTGCTAGGAGTTAGTGAAAATGAAATAAATGAGCTCCTGTTAGATCCATTGACATTTAAATTATGTAATATAGCATTTCCTAAAAATGTTTATTGATTTTGATTTTTTTTATTATTGTTATTTGTCACTGCTTAACAGAAAACATGTCTGTAAAATGTCAGGAGGAGTTTGGGCTGCTGTATAGTTGAGAGATATAATTAACATTTTCTATGAATTGTTTTAAGTGGTAGCTTTACACTTAAATCAGGCATTTGCTGAGATGTAATTAATTTTACGTGGTTGATTTGCACTCCTTTTTTATTCCAAAAAGTGCAGTGAACATAATCAGTAATAAAATATAAATCTTCAAAACCTTCATTTGAAATGTATAGTATGCTGTTTCAGGATGTATTTGAAGGTGTCATGTTGTTTTCATCAGCTTGTGGTAACGCGACTGGGAGTGGATACAAGGGTGACCGTCTTAGGCCATGTCCAGCGAGGAGGAACACCTTCAGCATTTGATCGGGTATTGGTATGTTGAGCATATTACAGTATATATTTCTCTCTCTCTCTTATTTTCTGTGTCCTAATACGTGATTTGGGCTTTAGAATTTAGAACTTCACATCCTAAAACCTGTAAGTGTAGCTAAAATGAGTGTTATCATAATGCTTGGCAAGATACAGATGTTTTGGGGCACATTGTATTTTCCACTTAACCATAAGAGTTTTTAAAAACACTGTTTAGCTAGCATGGGATAAGTGCATTTTTCATATGGAACCACATTACTGTTGGCAGCATTCTTAAGGTTGTGTTGATCTACAAGTTTATGTTGAGAGTTTCGGTGGGCAGATTTTGCTGGATCCAGAATGACACACTGTGCCTTGTAAAACTGATATGATATTACATTTGTTCTGTAATATCTGATTTGTTGTGGTGCTTTGAATTAGCTTTCCTTTAAGCAGATATGTCCACATGTGGCTTAGTATTGCTGTACAAGGGAAAGTGGATATGTGGTGTGTCTGTTCAGCTGTACTCCATCTCATCCACACTTACATAGTGGACAGTGTATTTGAACTGATTTCTTATTGATGTCCGTATAGAATTGTGCTTAATTTGTCTCCCTTGTTTACATGTGTTCTTACAGAGATTCAACTGATTTGGCCCAGGCAGTTTGTTTTCTTTGTTTAGCAAAATATCTCCAAACATCATTGCTTTTGTGACAGGCACACTGATGTGCCTTTAAATGTGTATTTTTTCAAGCAGTTTTTCACTTACTTGTGTGCTGCATTGTAGTGAAATGTTTTTTTCTTTGCTCTTATCTCCTGTAGAGTAGCAAAATGGGAGTTGAAGCAGTGATTGCCCTTCTGGAAGCTACGCCTGATACACCTGCCTGTGTAGTAAGTCTGTCCGGAAACCAGGCCGTGCGTTTGCCCCTTATGGAATGTGTCCAAATGGTAGGTGCTCTTTTGCGGTGTATCTTTGATTTGAAGGCACTTGCATTTCCATTTACTTTTGCCCTTGTGGCTCACATCAAAACTGATAAAAGGTTCACAGCACTCATGTCACTTACCCACTTAACAAGTGATTAAATAAGTAGGGTTTTGTGTTTATTTAGGAACATGTGATTACTGCATAGAGACGGTAAGCTGCGATTTCTGGCTACAGAATGGATAATGTTTACCACATTACAGAATTGTGGTGGTCATACTAATAATAAAGATACTGGTACCTGTATCTGAAGTCTTTCTTTTTTTTTTTAATTAAAAGTTGGTTTATTTCATCTGACAAATTGGTACATATTGTGCAGTGCTTATGTGTGGTGCACTAACTCAGAACCTTGGTGACTGGATCACTTCATAGAATTTGCAGAGTTTGAAATTAAACTTACTTTTAATTCTTTAACTAATGCCGCTAATCTAGACCGGTACCAAAGGTTCCAATATTTAGTTTTGTTTCTTACAAAGAAATATTTCACATCTGTCTACTGCTTGGGCCAGATTAAAACCAGTTGCTGTAATGGTAAGTCCGCTCTAATTCTGAAAGACTTGTTCTCAATGTAAGTGAATTACTTCGGTGTAAGGCCTATCTATAAATAGGCTTTCTACAGGGGGACAAGAATCCAAAACACCTGCTGTTAACCTGCTCGCAGTTTAAATGGTCACTTGCACTGAAAGCAAGTATTTTGGAATTGGACCCAGTACCTGGATCACATGTATTGTCCTCCCTTTGTCAGTTTTACATTCTAGGTTTCCATAATCAAATTTGAGTCCTGTGTTCCTGTAGCTGTCTTTTTAGTCATTCTGTGTAATTGTTTGATCCCAGAGCCCCCACTTATTTGTATGTAAATGTTTTCTTTTATGTTGTACATGTGCAATTCAACATCCTTTAAATAATTCATTAGATCTATGAACTACTTTAGTCTAGCCTCATTTGAGGTTATTAATAGTGTCAAATGTGGGCTGACTACTTGAGTTCTGCTAAATTAAGATAAAAATCTATTTCTTGCAGGTGTCATTCCGTCCATCCATCCACACCCCTTTTCCCCATTTATGCACATGGGGTCTAGGTGTCACTTTAACAGAGACAGTCATCTAGAGCCAAGGTTTTTATATTGCCAGGTGGCTAGCCTTGCTGCGGATTCCTGAAGCCATTCATACTCTAAAATCTTTTCTGTTAAGTTTTCTAAATTCTGTTGAAATGTATCCAGTTTAGAACAATTTCAGAGTATGTGCTGCCAGTAAAAAAGCAATTTCTTTTGGCTTTTCCCAGTTAGGGATTGCTACAGCGGGTCATCGGTCTGCAGGTTGATTGGCAGTGGATTTTTATGGTGCCGAGTTGCCAGCCTGACGCCCAACCTTTACAGAAGGCACACCCACACGCACTTACCTGCATGTCTTTAAAACTCACTTAGCCGCAGGGAGGACATGCAGACTCCGCACAGAAGGAACTCCAGATGAGAATCGAACCGAAGAATCTCTTGCTGTGAGGCGGCAACACTAACCGCTGCACTACCGTGGCCTAGGACTGCACCACCCCAGCCTAGGAATAGTATGTGCTGCCAGTCACCTCTGATTTTTGTTACATCTTCAGCAATCTTGATGTACCTCTGGAAGCATGTTATGTAGTCTATCTGGCATATAGAAATATTTGTGCAGGCATCAGCAGCTTGAACTTAGTACTGATTTTAAAAGTCCTGCAAATATCTGATCACTCTACATCTAATATTAATCTTCTCATACACCGCTGCTATTCCTGAACTTGCTTATGTATTATAATTTTTTGTTGTTGTTGTTACAATTCATTAGTGCCCCATATGTTCTGCCTACTTGTGTTTTAGTCTTTGCTTCAGTTATTATTTTAATCAACTGTGTTTTGCAAAAAAAAAAAATTCTGAATTTGTCTGTCCTATTCTTGTAGAAAATAAGAGCATTTCCCCAGTATTGTATAACATATTTCTGCCTTGGCTTATATCTATGCATTCATTTCTTTGCATTCCATTCTTGTTTCAGCTAATCTCTTTTGGTCCCAAAATATATTTTCTTTTCCACACACCACTGCCTTGTCAGCAATGTAGTGTCAGTTTTGCTTAGCTAGTCCAATAGGCTGTATCCCAAACTTCAGGGTGAATATTTTTCAGTGTTACCAAAGTGACCTATTTTTATATAAATGGAACTTAAATAATTTTAGATTGTGCTGAACTTAGCCAGTAAGACCATACATTATGTTTCTGAACTACTTAACTGTAGCCCCTTGCATAATCAGTCATCATCATCATCATCATCAACGTAGGGTTGCATTTATCATGTTATTTTGATTCACATAGATCAGTCTTAGTTGACTGACGTAAAAGGAAACTGTAGCAAAGAACTACCCTATAGAGAAACTAAGGAATTCATTCAGCATGAATATAATCATAAAATAAATGAGACACCGGCAGGGTCAATCAAAAGGTATGAATTTAATATCCAGAATGGCAGACTGTTTAAATAAGGCCCTGATGACTTGACTGACATAGTGACTGACATTGGTTGACAGTTAATTTTATGTTTCACTATTTATGGAAGATATGGAAAATATTTTAATAAACATTTCTTTGAGTAAAAGAAAATCACAGTTTTTATACATTTTGGTTAACAGAATAAAATTTGTCTCCAAAAGCAGTAACCAGCAAGGGAAGTTCAGATCATTAGATGTCCTTACATGCACCGCTGCAGTATTCCTTACTAATGGGGATTCCCTGCCATGAAGTCCTCCGTTCAGCCAGTTTACAAAAGTTTACCATTGCTTTAAGGTACACTGAACATCACCTGCTCACTCCTTGCATAATGTAGGGCATAAACGTGACGTTTAGGTGTGCCATCCTCAGAACTTCTTTGCTGCCAGTCCAAATGCTGTTTCAACCGCCGGTCTGTTGTCTACATCCGTTTTTTTTTTTAAACCGTTTTTCAGTTTATTGACCTTTCTGTGCTTACTCCTGTTTAATGGAGTCCTCCTAGTTGCAGATAAGTACCCAGTTGGGTTTTTGGTTACATTTTCTGTTTGTTTAGTGCTGCTTGGGGTTAATGTCATCCAGGAAGGGTAAATGCCAGTGTGGGAGACTGATTCCCCATAAAGACCACCACTATAAGTGTCTTTTTTGACTTGGCGCTGCTCACAACCATATGTCTTGTTCAGTTTGTTAGGCGCATGTCCCCAAAACTCTTCGTAGTAGGCTTTCTTCAACCAGCGACTTAAGCTTCTTACTGTGGGTACTATGGATGAAACTTCCTGCCCTGAGGGTCAGCCATCTGAGAAGGCGAAGGTGCATAATGTAAGACCGGAATCTTCCAGTGTCCAGCCTCCACCGGGTGTTTCTCATTAGGTTATTATGCACACGGAGGCTCACCTGGCTGTTTTGTCAGATTCTTCTTTTGGGTTGGAGGCCAGTGAGGATCTGGTAGGCAGCACGTCCGACAAGGCTTTGCAGGTGTCCATTTTGGTCATTCAGATGGAAACACAGATGACTCTTTCCAAGGGGTTTAGTGGGGTTCTGCAGTTTCTCTTTATGGAAGAGGTTCCTACTGTAGTTGTGGAATGCCATCCTGAGTCTGGGCTTTCTCAGGTTTCCAGAACAGCTGTCCCTTTGAAGAAGAAACAGAAAACTAACCATGATGTTCATAGTGCTATGCTGCTGCAGTCATCACACTTGGGTTATTCTGCCATCAGGCGGTCCCGCATTCGGCCTGAATTCCAAAGCCTTGGTCCAATGCTATACTGTCATTGCAGCCTCCTCAAGGGGTTTCAGTTCCTGCTCCTCCTCGATCCACCTCTTCCCCTAAAAGACCCAAAGAATTCCATTCTTCTGAGGTAGATTCTGATGATGACTCCCTTGCTTATTCTGTCCAGATTCCTTCTTTTTTAGACTATGGGTCTGAGGAGGAGAATTCTCATACTCTTGATAAATCCCTCTGAGGAAATTTATATTGGGATCACGTTCTCTAGGATGATGGACTTTTTTAAGTGGGATTGTGCCCAGGTTTTGGATATCCATAAGAGGTACTATGAGTTACTGCAAATGGAATCTCTTAAACCTGCCGCCATTCCTCCTGTCTTGCCTGCTTTATTGGATGTTTTTTCCACTGCCTCTAAAGCACCGGTTTCTCTGTCTCCTGCTCCCAGGAAGTCTGATAGGTTTTACAGGGTGCCAAAGGATTGTTCCTTTTGATTTAAATATCTTGCTGTTGACCCCTCTGTGGTGTCTGTAGCCTCTGGTAAGCCATCTCAATTGCTTCCTTCATCCAAGTTATATGACTTCTGACAAGGACAGTAGGACCATGGCTAGGCTGGGTAAGAAAGTTTATACTGTATTTACCCTAGCTTTTAGGGCTATTAATCATCAGACCCATAACTCTAGGTATTTCTTGGCTCTTATTTCTCAAGCCTGTCAGGTCCTTTCTGATCTTCCAGACTCTGAGGGTAAATCTTCTGCTCTTTCCTTGCTTGGGACTTCCTCTCAGGTAGTTTGTCATTCTATCGGATGTAGTTATGATGCTACAGGTGCCTCTCTAAGGGCTGCTGCTTCTGGTTCGGTTCTGAGGAGATATTCATGGCTTCGGCTTCAACCTTTGCATGATGATATTAAGGCTAAGTTGCTGGATGCTCCTCTGGATAATACTCTTTTGTTTGGTGAAGCGGCTGCTGGTTTATTTAAGTCTCTTCAGGACAGGGGGAAGGCTTTACAGGAGCTTAAGTATGTCTTTGTTTCTCCTGTGCCTAAATTTCAACAGAACTACCCTTCTCACTCTCCTTCTAAAGGTAAAAACGGTGATAAACGGACTCCTCCTGCTAAGGCCACTCAGACTGCAGGGATTCTTAAGCCTTCTTTTCCTGACAAACCAGGTACTGTCTGACTATCCACCCATTCCCAGCCACATTCCTCTGTATCTTCGCCTTTCTCTTTCTCTTCCTGTTTGGCTCCGGATCACCCAGGATTCTTGGGTTTTGCCAGTCATTCATCAAGGGTACTTCATAGTCTGGATTTCCCGTGCTCCTTTTATGGGCATTCCTCAGCCTCCTCGGGAACTGCTTCCTTTTTTCCCAGAGGTTCTTTGGGACCTCTTGTCTCAGGGTACTATTCAAGAAGTGCCTGTGTCCCAAAGGGAGAAAGGGTTTTATTCCAGAATGTTTCTAGTGCCCAGAAAAGAAGGTACTTGGAGTCCTATTCTAGACCTCTCCCATCTAAACACTTTTCTAAAGGTGCCTTTCTTTTGGATGTTGTCCCTTCAGTCCCTTTTTCCTCTCTTGCTCCCTCAGGCCTTTCTGGTGTCTCTGGACCACAAGGATGCTTATCTCCATATTCTGATCCAGCCTCTTTTCAGGAGATTTTTGTATTTCTCTGTTGCTTCCTGGCATTTTCAGTTCTGTGCTTTGCCCTTTGGCCTTTCTACTGCCCCAAGGGTGTTCACCAAATGCCTCACTTCTATTTTTGCCTTTTGCAGGCTTCAAGGGATCCAAATATTTCCTTGTTTGGAAGACCTGCTGATTCAGGCATCTTCTCCAGAGGTCCTTTTGGAAAGTCTTCATTTTACCATTTCTCTTCTTCAGAGCCTGGGGTTCACAATAAACTTTGTCAAGTCTTCCCTGACTCCTCATCAAGTCTTCCCTGACTCCTTGTCAGGTTTCAAATGGTGCCAATGCTGGCATCCCTGCCTCCTCCAAAGGCATTAACACTAATTTCTTTCTTTCAAACTATTCTTTCCATGACCTCCATTTCAGCCAGGGAGTTTCTGAGAGCTCTGGGCTTCATGGCTTCCACCATTCCGATGCTTCCTCTGGCCAGACTCCACATGAGGAAGTTCCAGTGGTTTCTGAAGTTGATGTGGCTTCAGCATGCGCATCCTATAGAATTTCCTTTTCCTCTTCTCCCATGTCTCAAGGACTAACTTCTGTAGTGGATTCAGCAGTTGTCTCTGAATCCAGGGCTTCCGTTTTAGCCTCCACTTCCCTCTTAGGATCTGTTCACAGACTGTTCAGATATGGGATGGGGAGCAACGTTTGGCTCCCTGAGAGTTCAGGGAGTGTGGTCACCTCATCAGCGGAAGGAGCAGATCAGCATCAAAGAGATGAGGGCTCTTCTGCTGGCTCTTCAGGCCTTTCATCCTCTCTTCTGTGCAGGGCCTTTCAAGGTATTCACGGACAATACCACAGTCATGTGGTATATCAACAAACAGGGGGGTACGAGATCCTACCGACTTTGCTGGCTGGCACTTCTGGTATGGGATCTGGCTATCCAATATCATGTGACTCTTCAAGCAGTTTACAGTCCTTCAGATCGGAATGTTGTGGCAGACAATCTGAGCAGGTCCTTCACACAATCCCACAAATGGATGCTTCACAGGGATGTGTTTCTGGACATTGTTCACCACTGGGGTACTCCTCAGTAGATGTCTTTGCTTCCCCTCTGAACAGACAACTTCCTCTGTTTTGTGCCAGAGTCCCAGGTCCTCTGGTGTGGAATGTGGATGCTCTCTCATTTTCTTGGAAGGGGATGTTTCTTTATGCATTCCCTCCCCTTTCTCTCATTTCGAGAGTCCTATTCAAGATTCAACAGGATGCTCCCAAAATCTTGTTGGTGACTCCCTTTTGGCCATGACAGCACTCGATGTTCTTCGTGTTTCACTGTTGCAGTCATCACACTTGGGTTATCTGCCTGTAGGTAGCCCTCAGTCAGTCCGAATACCAGAGACTTAGTATTTCTGCTTCGGATGCTGTCGCTCCAGTACTGATGTCAGGTCGTCAGGGGTATAAAAACAGGCAGCCAACGCCATTACATTTTATTTATTTTTATTTTTTTTTATTTTTTTTTTTTTTTCCATTTGTTGTCCAACTGGATATAGTCCCATTGGATATAGAGGCCCGGGAGAAAAGCCGGGCATTTAGACAACAGGGATACATACATGAGCACAACAAACAAATACAGACTGGTAAATATAGATAAAGAAAAATAGAACAAGAAAAGGTTAGACAAAGACCTAGAATGTAAATCCATAAATAATATAATAATACACATTATTACCATTTTCTAAAACCAAGAAAAAAGAAGAGGTGTAGGAGCAAGAAATGAAAATGTTAAAAAAAGAAAAAAAAAAAAACTTAACTTAGGAAAAAGTATAACATCATGTTGAATTGAACAATATATTTTATTTAACCAAAGAGAGAGTGTAAGATCAAGTTTTTCTTGCCGAGGAGCCTGAAGCAGAAGTAGTTCGCAAGTGCCAGTCGGCCTCTACCTGAATTTTCATTTATGAATTTAGTAGTCCTGAAGTCTTCTAAAGCTAAGTACCCTGTTGGGGATCCTTTTCTCTTGCTCTAACTGATGTCAGAAAAAGTTAACAATTGTCTTGCCTGTGGAAAGCAAATACCTCAGAGATTTTCATTCTTACTGCATCACCTGTTTAGGCCCAGACCATGATGTCCCTCACTGTCAGTTTTGTGCCTTATTTAACGCCTGAACCATTTGTCGTCGGGCTCTCTTTGTCATTAAATTCTTTTGCTCTCGATCTCCGTATTCTGAAATGGCTTCGGTAAGCCATCTGACTACCAATATTCTGAAAAAGTGTAAAGATAAAAGACAGAGACAGACCGCATAGGTCCAAAACTACCGACGCCGCTTCCGTTAAGCTAGTTGCCAGTCCGCTGGTACTCATTGAGGCGCTTTTGCAGCCCCTGATGCCCATTTCATTGGATTTGCAGGCCTCTAGTGAGACCCATCTGGAGTCTGGTATGCCACGAGACTCTTCTTTGACTATGGAACCTGTGGCTGTCTCTACCTTGGATGGGTCCGGAGCCGCTAAGCAGACACCGGCTTCTGAGGCAGTTATTCGCTCAACCGATGTTCGACTCAAACCGACAATTTCTTTTTTAACCAAAACTGCCAAGTTTCTTAGGCCCAGAGTACAAACTGCGTCTAGAAAACCGACGACCAAACCACATGCACCTGCTCCCATGCCACAAAAACAAATGCTTAGAATGGCTGAAGACCTTATTACGCTGATTAGGGGAAGTCAACCTTCCCGGCTAAGGGACAGAGTCCAGTCCCCTTCAGCTTCTACAGACCAGGAGTCCGATGACTCTGAAATTTTCTGATTATGAGGACATGCCCTTATCTGCTTATGAGGATTCAGATGCAGAGGAATCCATTCCCTCTGCCTCCCCTCCAGAGTATTTTTCTTTTGGTGAAACCTTGCATACCTTACGAGAGCATTTCCACTGGGAATGCAAAGACTACCCTCAGTCCAAAAAGAGGCTCAGGGAATTTCTAGAGTTGCCTCAACACAGGCCCTTAGCAATACCTCCTGTCCTGGATGTTGTGGATGATGTTTTATGGAATCCAGTCTTACTCCTGACACTTTACCAGCTGTCCCTAGGAAACCAGACAGGTACTACAGAGTACCTGACACTCACAAATTTATTTTCAAGAATCCTACTGCTGACCCAGAGATCATTTCCCTGGGGCCTAAAGGTATCAAGGTTACTACAGCCAAGACTCCCACCCCTTCGGACAGGGATTACAGAGCTTTGGACAGATGGGGTAAGAAGGTATATACCTCTGCAAATCTTGCTATTAGGTCATTGAATTGTCAATTTCACATGCTGAAGTACCAGCAACATCACAGCAAGACGTTGTCCCATTTGATTCTCAGCTAGAGCGTCTTCTGTGTGAAGGCATGCGTGAATGGGCGTGCCTTCGTTGAAGGTTTTGCGTCAGGGCTGGTAACTCGGCATGTAAAAATCCATTACCAAACATTAGCCGAAAGACACAACATTAAACAAAAAGTGGCAACATTTTCAGACTGTGCAGAAAATAAAGAATTGCAGGGGCTTATGCACTCTGCAAGGCAAGTCAGCAAGCATACTTTACAATGTGGCTTAGACGCCCTAGAAGCATCTTGCCGGGCAGCTGTCACTGGTTCTGTACTGAGAAGACATGCTTGGCTGAAGGAGCAGACCTTGCCAGACCATGTCAAATCAAAGTTACTAGACGCTCCTTTGAATAAGGACTGTTTGTTTGGCACCAAAGCAGAAGAGGTTCTTAAAAAGATGGAAGAAAAAGCTAAGTCTATGCAGACTGTTAAAAATTCTTACAAGTGCAAACCCCTAGATTCAGTAGGCATTGCCCTTCCAAACACTGGTCCTTTCCAGCCCTTCTCAAACCAGACCCAGGGGAAACAGACCACCCAGACTACAGTCTCAGGGTATGCAGAGATCTAAGCAATGGAGTGCCCCCACCCCTAAAGCAGGGAGTGGTAAGCCACCTCCTTACAGAAAAAAACTCACAATGACTTCTTTACTCCACTCCCCAGCCCTGCCCAATTGCTTGTGCCCCTAGGAGGAAAACTTGCCCTTCATGCAAAAAACTGGATGTCCATCACTCAGGACTGGTGGGTCCTCAACATTGTATCCCAGGGGTACAAATTTTACTTCCATTCACTGCCAACCCCAAGCAGGTTTCCAGACCTTCCTCTAAACCAGTGGGCAGAGGCTCAAAACCAAGTACTTTCCCTACTCAATGTCAGAGCTATTCAGCCGGTTCCAGTAGAACAGAGGGGTCATGGATTCTACTCCAGACTCTTCCTGGTACCCAGGAAAGATGGCTCTAGGCACCCAGTCCTGGATGTTTCAATTCGCAACACCTTCCTGGTGGTACCAAAATTCAAAATGCTTACCCTGCAACAAGCTTCTTCCTGTGCTAGCCAAGGATGCCTGGTTAGTCACCCTAGACTTAAAAGAAGCCTATCTGCATATCCCCATAAGGGAATCATGCAGGAAGTATCTACGTTTCAGGGCAGGGTCTATGCATTATCAGTTCTCTGCACTTCCCTTTGGCTTATCTACTGTGCCCAGAGTATTCACAAAATGCCTGGCTGCAGCCATTGCATACTGCAGGCAGAGAAATATCCAAATTTACCTGTACTTGGACGACTGCCTGATTCAGGTGGACAGTCAGGAATTGCTGCTGCAGCACCTGACATTTGTGAAAAACCTTCTCATCTCCTTGGGGTACACCATCAACGAAAATAAATCAAAACTGGTACCCAGTCAAAAGATTGTATTCCTGGGAGCAAGCTTGGACACAACTTCCCAGATGGCATTCTTCACCTCAGGCAAACAAGTCTATCAGACAGACTTCTTCAAACCAATGGCCACCAGAACCCAGCTATCTGCAAGAAAAATACTGTAAGTCATAGGGTTCATGGCCTCGTTTATACTGCTGATTCCATATGCAAGACTGCATATGAGGAAACTCCCAATGGTACTTAAAAAGTCTTTGGTGTCAACATTCTCAGGACCTGGAAACAGTCATTCCTATCATACCCTGTCTAAGGACAGAGTTCCTCTGGTGGACAGAAGCATGCAACCACAACAAGGGACTGCCATTTACTCAACCCCAAGCCACCCAGACCCTAACAACAGACCCATCAGACTATGCCTGGGGGGCAAACATGGATGGAAAATGTGTTCAGGACCACTGGAACCCAAGTCAAATTTGTCTGCACATCAGCCAAAAAGAGATGCTAGCTGTACAGAATGCCCTGACAGCTTTCAGATCCCTAATCTTTCCAGGACAACTGCTAATAAAAACAGACAACACCACAGTTATGTGGTACATCAACAAGCAGGGGCGAGCCCATTCCTACCCACTCTGCAGGCTAGCCATGGCCCTGTGGAACACGGCCTTAGACCTTCAAGTCCATCTGCAAGCTCAATTCCTGCCAGGCAAACAAAACTTAATGGCAGACGACTTTAGCAAAAATCTCCTAGACCCACACAAGTGGCAATTGGAGCACAGCACCTTCAACCTTCTGATTCAGAAATGGGGGACCCCAGAGGTAGATCTCTTTGCCTCCCCGTACAACCACCAGCTCAGCAAATTCTGCACCAGGAATCCTCACAGTAGGGCCAGGAAAGTGGATGCCCTATCTTTTCAGTGGGTAAATCTCTCAATCTATGCCTTTCCCCCTCTGCCCCTCCTTTCAAGAGTATTACTCAAGATAAAGCGGGACAGACCAAGAACAATTCTGATTGCCCTAGACTGGCCATGCCATTACTGGTGTCCATGCTGACAGGGTTTCCCTCAGGACTAACCCTTCCTTTATGCCCAAAGTGGTGTCCAGTGTGGCTCTCAATCAATCCATCCATTTGCCAACCTTCTTCCCTACTCCTCACAATAAAGGGGAAAGGATCCTGCACTCCTTGGACATGCACAGACCGCTCAGATTCTACCTTGATAGGGCTAAGCCCTTCAGAAAATCGTACCAGTTACTAGTCAGTTTTGCAACAGGGGCAGGGGGCAAGGCCATTTCCAAACAAACCATTTCCAAATGGATAGCACACTGCATCCATTTCTGTTACAAGCACTATGGAAACCAACCCCTCAGGGGGTCAGAACACATTCCACTAGAGCAACATCTACCTCTGCAGCATTTCTCAGGGGAGTCCCTACCAGTGATATCCCGGAGTCTGCTACCTGGAGTTCTGTACACACCTTCACCAAGCATTACCACCTGCCTATCTTTTCCAAAGCCAGGGCAGGATTTGCTACAGCAGTCCTGCAAGGCATTCTAGCCAGCCCTAACTCCTCGTGACTGCCTCCACCCTTCTTCAGCTTTGAGAATCCACCCAAGTGTGATGACTGCAACAGTGAAACATGAAAAACATAGTACAGATGTTGCTGCAGTCATAACAGATGGGTTCTCCCTTCTTTCCTATAAAAGAACCAGCCGACACCATTTTCTTCAGTCTTTCAGAAGCAGTTCCAGCTCCTGAAATAAGTCTTCTTGGTTGAAACTTTTCTTGCCTCAGACCGATGTCAGACAAAGTTAATAATTGTATTTCATGTGGGAAGCAAATACCGCATAAGGATTTCCATTCCTCTGTATTCCTTGTTTAGGCCCAGACCACGGCGTCTCGGTCGTGCTACATTCAACAAACACACCATTACATTATTTTGGCAAAATTTAACTATATTATGACTCAGTTTTGTCTAAAAAAGATAAGGACCGACACACGAGGTCGACACGCCAAAGCCGACTACAGGTGGTCCAGTTCTCAGCGAGCCTCGCAGCCCTGACTACCGGCGACACTTCATTGGCGGTGTCTTCTGTGCACCCGACTACAGATACCGAAGTCACTCTTGGCGGTGAATCTCAAGATGTGGACAGGTCTACCTCCTCTCAAGGTGTCCTCAGACCTTCCTCTTCTTTTTCCATCAAGGCTTTCACTAAGTCTAAAACAGCCATGCATTCTAAGAGACAAGCTACACAGGGCCCATCTCCAGGCCCCATGCCTAAAAAACAGATGCTTAAAATGGCTGAGGATTTAATTACTCTTATCAGGGTTCTCAACCGGACAAAGGCCCAGAGTGGAGGAAGAATCGCCCTCCTCTGATCAGAGCTCCATTTTATCAGAGCACTCTGATGAACAGGAACATTCTTACTCCTTTTGAAGACTCTGATGCAGAGGAGTCCATTCCTCTGTATCCCCCCCAGAGGATTACTCATTTGGGGAAACTTTGCATACCTTAAGGGAACACTTCCACTGGGAAGGCCAAGATTATGATTCCAAAAAAAGGCTTAGGGAATTTCTCTTGCTACCTCAGCACAGGCCTCTGGCTATACCTCCTGTCTTGGACATACTAGATGATGTGTACTCTGAGGCCTGCCTTAACCCGGATTCTCTACCTCCAGCCCCAGTCAAGCCTGACAGGTACTACCGGGTTCCTGACTCACACCAATTTCTATACAAAAGCCATGCTGCTGACCCAGAAACTATCTCACAGGGCCCCAAGGGAATTAAGGCCTCCACTGCTAAAAATCCATTACCTTCCGAGAGAGATTCCAGATCCTTAGAAAGGTGGGGGAAAAAGGTATATACCTCTGCCACCTTAACCATGAGGGCATTAAACTGCCAGTTCCATATGCTAAAGTACCAACAGTTTCTGTTATCACAATTGAGAAGTAAAATGTCACAACCTGAACAACCAGACTTGAAGGAGTTGCAGGATTTAATGCATAGTGCAGAACAAGTAGGTAAACATACCTTACAATGTGGTTTTGATGTTCTAGAGGCCTCATGTAGAGCTGCTGTTACAGGATCAGTCATACGTAGACATGCCTGGCTCAAGGAACAAACTTTACCAGATCATGTCAAAGCTAAATTACTAGATGCCAAAAGGATGTATTATTTGGTGCTAATGCTGAGGAGGTATTAAGGAAAATGGAGGAAAAGGCTAAATCAATGCAAACAGTGAAAGATTTTCTACAGGTACAGCCCCCACGTTTCAGTAGAAATTGGCCTTCCAAAAATTGGTCCTTTCAGCCACGGACAGACCCCAAAGAGGTAGATACAGGCCCGAGGGGCAGAGGGCAATCGGATCGTTTAGAGGCAGGCAATGGCAAGCTCCTACACAAAGAGGTGGTGAGGATAATTAGCAGCCATTCAGAAAGCAAGCCAATGACTTTCCCCTTTGCATGCCAAGCAAGGCTCAAATGGCAGCACCCTTAGGTGGAAAACTGGCATTATTTTCAAAAAATTGGCATATTGTCACAAAAGACAAATGGATCCTGGACATTATAAACAGAGGCTACAGATTCCATTTTCACACCCTTCCAAAATGAGAGGCATGCCAAACCTGCCACACAATCAAAGGGCAGAGGCACAAAGACAAATTTCAGATCTCATAGACATGAAAGCTATTCAAGGGGTACCTACTCACGAACAAGGTCAAGGTTTTTATTCCAGACTATTCCTGGTACCAAGGAAGGGAAAAGATTGGAGACCTATTTTGGACCTATCCATCCTAAACACATTTTACTCGTGCCAAAATTCAAGATGCTCACTCTACAGCAGCTTCTTCCCATGCTGGGCAAGGAGTCTTGGCTGGTAACATTGGACCTCAAGGAGGCATACCTGCATGTCCCAATCAGACAAAATTGCAGAAGATACCTCAGATTTCTTGCAGGTTCAACCCATTATCAATTCTCTGCATTGCCCTTTGGCTTATCTACTGCACCCAGAGTATTCACGAAATGCCTGGCATCAGTAATTGCCTACTGCAGACTTCAAGGGATACAAATATACCCCTATTTGGACTACTGCCTGATCCAAGCGAACAGCAAGCACATACTTCTGAAACATTTGCCGTATGTAATAATGTTGTTGAATTCTCTGGGATACACAGTCAACAAAAAGAAATCAAGGCTAATACTCTCTCGGAAAATAATTTTCCTGGGTGCCAACTTGGACACAAACACCCAGATGGCCTACCGCAGGGGCAACTAACTCAATACTTCAGAACACTAGCAAATTTCACCAGGCTGACTGCAAGGAAAATCCTGCAGGCTCTGGGATTCATGGCATCTTGCATCTTACTAATCCCATGTGCAAAGCTGCATATGAGGAAACTTCAATGGTACTTGAAAAACCTATGGTCTCAACACAGCCACAGTTTGGAAACAATAATACCACTAATTCCATGTCTTCAAAAGGAATTTCTGTGGTGGGCTCAAGCATGCCAAACAAACACGGGTCTCCCATTCAGCAAGCCTCAAGCAAATCAAGTCATCACAACAGACGCCTCTGAATATGCCTGGGGCATTCAGGGCAAATGGTCCCAAAAAGAAAAGCACCTTTACATCAATCAAAAGGAAATGCTAGCAGTAATAAATGCTGTTATAGCTTTCAAATACCTTCTGCAACCAGGTCAACTATTGATAAGGACGGACAACACCAGAGTAATGTGGTACATAAACAAACAGGGAGGAACCCATTCATACCCCCTATGCAGGCTGGCCATGTTACTTTGGAACATGGCTCTGGACTTACAAATCGAACTTCAAGCACAGTACTTGCCAGGCAAGGAAAACACGCTGGCAGACAACCTAAGCAGAAATATGACAGATTGCATCCTCAAGTTTTTACAGAGATAATTCAAGCATGGGGAAGGCCAGACATAGATCTCTTTGCCTCCCACAAAAATCACCAATTGACAAAATTCTGCTCAAGGATTTTTCATCCAAACGCCTGGAGTGGACGCCTCTCTCTTTCAGTTGGACATCAATGACAGTTTATGCCTTCCCACCTCTTCCTCTGCTGCCCAAAGTTCTATTAAAAACCAGAGCAGACAGACCAAAGATGATTCTCATTGCTCCAGACTGGCCAAGACAACACTGGTACCCACTCCTGAGGAGCCTGACGCATTCCCCACCATGGACCCTGCCTCTAATGCCTCTTCTTCTGACTCAGCACAGCTTCAAAACTCTTCACAGTCAGCTAAAAACTCAATCTAGCCGCATGGAAGATTCCTTAGCATCCCAACAGACCCTACTCCAAGGAGGTGCAGGATGTCATTTTGGAGGCCAGAAGACCGTCTACTAGAAAAGCTTACTCCGCAAAATGGAAACGGTTTTGTGTCTGGAATGAGAAAAAGGGCCTGGATCCTGGAAAACTGAATTTACCCAAATATTACAGTATCTAGCTGAGCTGCTAAGCAGTGGACTTTCATTCTCCATCAAAATCCATGCCTCAGCCATTTCTGCAGAATGCAACACTGATCCACCCTTATTATTTCACCCCCTCTTAAGACCGTTCCTCAGAGGGGCTAAGAATCTAAAACCCCCAAGGAAACAACCAATACCTGATTGGGATCTCAATTCCATTCTAGAAAAGCTGACCTTGCCTCCTTTTGAGCCAGCTGCCTCAACAGATTTGCAATATTTGTCCTGGAAAACAGCTTTCCTTCTGGCTATTACCTCAGCTTGTAGGGTATCGGAACTACAAGCTCTCATGGCTGTGCAGCCTTTTATCATCTTCCATCAGGACAGAGTTTCCTTACGAACCAACCCGTCCTTTATGCCAAAAGTGGTATCCAGGGTAGCGTTGAATCAGGCTATACACTTACCTACCTTTTATCCTAATCCTCAAAACAAAGGGGAGAGATTACTACATTCCTTGGACATCCACAGACAACTGCGTTATTATTTGGACAGAACAAAGCCTTTCAGAAAATCAGAACAGCTCTTTGTGTCCTATGCTATAGGAGCTCAAGGGGAAGCCAATTTCCAAACAGACCATCTCAAAATGGATAGCCCACTGCATACGCTTTTCATGGCAAAACTGTACCTACAGGCATCAGATCTCACTCCACAAGGGCCACGGCTACCTCTGCAGCTTTTCTCAGAGGAGTTCCCAAAGATATTTTGGAAGCAGCCACTTGGAGTTCTGTGCATACCTTCTCCAAGCACTACCACCTTCCATTATACTCCAAATCTAGAGCGGGCTTGCGACTGCAGTCTTGCAGGGCATTCTGGCTCCTAGTTCCACCTAGTGCCTACCACCCCTTTCTTAGCTTTGGGATTCTACTCATCTGTTATAACTGCAGCTGTATGCACGATGAACATAGTACAGTTTTGTACCTACCATAAATGTAGATGTTCGAGTGCTAATACAGCTGCAGTCCAGGTTTCCCTCCCTCCTTCCCCTCTTGGGACAGGCCTATTGGCTAACACCTCCTCATGCAACCTGATTGGGGTATTCATTCATGATGTATTTGCTTGCACTATGGTATTTTGATTATATGGCATTGCTTTATTACACAAATTTATGTATTGCCTTCCTTCTGGGGGCACCTGACATCTGGGGCAAGAAAAACTGAAGAAAATGGCGTCGGCTGGTTCTTTATACCCCTGTCGCACTGACGTCAGGGAAGAAGCAACGACAACCGACGCCAGACCTAGACTTTGGAATTCGGCCGACCGAGGACCCGCCTGACGGCAGGAGAACCCATCTGTTATGACTGCAGCTGTATTAGCACTCGAACATCTACATATACAATATGCAGATGATTCTACTATTATCTGTACTGCTAAATCACAAACTGAACTACACTCTATCACTCAAAAGGCTTTTAACACTGTTGAACAATGGTTCTCTGATTGTTGTCTACTCCTTAACCCCAAGAAAACTAAATTACTCTTGTTCTCACCTACTCGTAGATCTGCCCCACTAAACTTTACTCTCTCTTCCATTGATTGCACTCTCATCTCTCCTGAAACAACAACTAAGCTATTAGGCATAACCATTGACAATAATCTCAACTTTGAAACTCACATCAATAGCACAATAAAATTAGTTAATAAAAAAATCGGATCCCTGTATAGAATCAAACCCTTCCTTTCACCTGAAGCAAGGACCACCTTAGCCAGATCACCCCTTATCTCTACACTACTATATGCCTCCCCCATATACACTAATCTCTCCAAAAACAACCTTAAGAAACTAGGAACTTCCTACCACAATATTGCTCGATTTGCAACTGGATCCTCATTTAAAACCCATCACTGCCTGAACCTAAGAAAACTAGGCTGGTTGGAACTTCAGAACCAACTCACACTTCAGCAGCTCTTAATAGCTCACAAAATCCTTTACCAACCAACTAAAACACCTGTACTCTCTAGCCTCATTTCACCTTACAATAACCTGAAACATCTACGTTCTTCCAACAAACTAATGATTAATACAACCAAACCTAATAACTTTGCAGGAGATTGTCTTTTTTCCAACTCAGTTGGCAAAATGTGGAACAAATTACCCTCTGTAATCCTGTCTTTGTCCTCCCTTCCACTTTTCAAAAAGCAGCTGAAAACTCATCTCAATAATCACTGGCTTTGCTCTTGCACCAACCCAGATTAACTTCCTTTTTCACCTCCCTGTCCTCTCTACCTCCTAAATTCCTGCAATCTCTGCTTCTTATAGCCTTGTTAGCTCTCCCTTAATGACATGCACACAGTCTGATGTAATACTCAAAAAAAAAATAAAAAATCGATGTTTTCTTTCTTAACACATTTGCCTATTTTACTCTGTATTTACCATGACTTTATATGTAATATGGGTATTAATTAGCCCTCTTTTTACGCATTACTATTTGTATTGTCTATCTTCATATAATGTGTTTAATTACTGGAGCTTTTCTCCCCGGGCCTCTACTGAAAATGGACATATATCCAGCTAGACTAGCCCGGTCAACAAATGTAAAATAAATAAATAAATAAAATTTATGGTAGGTACAAAACTGTACTTTGTGTACACTTACTGTAAATATAGATGTTCGAGTGTATTCATTGTTGTAGTCCTGGTTTCCCTCCCTCCAGCCCCCTGGTTCTCTCTCTCTCTCTCTCTCCTATATATGGCTATTACTAACCCCTTCTGGGGTATTGGTATTTACTTTTTACTGGTAGTGTGTTCCTCACCATAACCTAGCTCCCTATTTGGGGGGCTCCTGACATTTGGGGCAAGAAAAACTGATGTAATGGCATCGGCTGCCTATTTTTATACCCCTGACGACCTGACATCAGTCCTGGAGTGACAGCATCTGACAGAAATACTAAGTCTCTGGTATTCGGGCTGACTGAGGGCTACTTGCAGGCAGATAACCCAAGTGTGATGACTGCAACAGGAGTATACTCGAAGATCTACATTTATGGTAAGTGTACACAACTGTACTTTCCCTCTTCTTCTGCATCTCGGGCAGGTGGTTTCCCTTAGACAAGATGAGGGGTCTCACATCTATCTCCACCTGTCCATGCTTCAACTGGCACTGTGGGTGATAAGAGTTTTGATTCCTCATAGAAACTTTTTTTTTCTGAGGACATGCTGCAGGTCCTGCAGAAGGCCAAAAAACCTACTACTAGGACATCCTCCTTATCTAAATGGAAGAGGTGTTCTATTTGTTGTCTTTCTCGTGACCTGGACCCTCTTTCAGTGGATGTTCCTTGGGTTCTTTCTTATTTGTGTGAGTTGCTCAATGCTGGTTTGGCCTATTCTTCTATTAAGGCCCACTTATCAGCTCTTTCTGCTTGTCTGCCTTTAACTCCCCCGTTAGCTTCTAGATTTGAGGCTAAGCAGTTACTTAAAGGTGTCCTTAATATTAGACCTCCCAGGAAGCCTGTTCCTCCTCCCTGGGATCTTAATTTTGTTCTGGAAAAATTGACTCAGGCTCCTTTTGAGCCTGTGTTTCAGCTTCCTTGCAGCATTGTTCTTGGAAGACAGTTCTTTTGTTAGCTCTTACTTCTGCCAGATGGGTGTCTTGAGTTGCAAGCCCTTATGGCATGTCCACTTTTTTGATATTTTATGAGGACAGGGTGTCCTTGCATATTGATCCTTCTTTTATGCCCAAGGTGGTTAATGAGTTGTCACTTAATCAGTCTATTAATTTGCCTTTTTTTGCCTCTCCCCAACCTGACAGTGAGAGGGTGCTACATACTTTAGATATGCATAGACAGCTCAGCTTTTATTTGGATAAAACTAAAGCTACCAGGAAGCCTGACCAGTTGTTTGTTTCCTTTCATCCTAGGTCTTTAGGTCTGGCTGTTTCAAAGTAAACTGTTTCCACTTGGATTTCAAAGGCTATTTCCTTTTGTTACACTTTTTATGGTGAGAGCCTTCCTTCTTCTATTAAGGCTCATTCCACTAGAGCTGTGGCCTCTTCTGGTGCTTTATTCAAAGGTTTAGACTCAAATTCTATTCTTGAAGCTGTTACCTGGACTTCTGTGCACACCTTTACCAAACAGTAACATTTGGATGGTATCTCCAGAGCCAGAGCTGATTTTGCTGCTGCCACTCTTCATGGCATTTTGGAGGCTCTGCTGCTTCCTCCTCCCAGGTTTTTTCTTGTGCTTTTGCACTCTCCCATTAGTAAGGGGTCCTGCAGCGGTGAATGTAAGGACATAGTACAGTCGTATAAAATCTTACCATAACGGTAGATGTCCTTGTCTTCACCGCTGCAGTGTTCACTCCCTCCTTCCATCCCCCTGGTCTTTTTCCTTTCCTGGCTATGCAGATTCTCCTTGGTTTTCCTTGAACTGCTGTTCCTACTTTGGCAATCTGTTCTGAGGATGGTACGCCTGAACCTTTATGCCCTACCTTACGCAAGTAGTGAGCAGGTGACGTTCAGCGTACCTTAAAGCAGTGGTAAACTGGCAGGACGGAGGGCTTCATGGCAGGGAATCCCCATTAGTAAGGAATACTGCAGCGGTGAAGGCAAAAACATCTACCTTTATGGCAAGATTTTACACAACTGTATTTTCTGTTTATAAAGTGAGCTTGGGTGTTGCCTTTTCTCTGTTCGCGATGACTTTGAAGTTTATCCTGGTGATGAAGGACATTGATAATATTAAAATACATTTTAAATAAGTATAGTAGGATGCACATCAAACATTGTAAACGTCTGTGCAACAAAATGTATTTTACAAGTCACATTGCTGTGATTTAACCCATAAACTACACTGCATGGTAGTTTTACACAGTAAAATAAAGTAAAATAAAAGCTGTCACATGTTTTTTATCAGTGCTGCTGTTTGAACTTAATATAATGATATTGTTAAGTCATCATTCCTTACAATATTAAAGAAAACTTTTTAAACAAGTAATAGTATTGTGTATATTGACATTGATGTGATTTTGTCCAGGTTATACATAAAACTACATAAAAATATCATAAAGGAAAATAAAACTGATATTAATACAGCAGATCAGGAGGTGTAATCAGACATACTCTGCCCCGAGTAAGTTTTTCTAAGCTTCAGTTAGGAACATGGTTTATTTTCAGGTCATAATAGGCTCATAGGATCATAGGAGGTTACTAGGCTAATAGCCGTAGAGCCTTTTTAAGTGCAGCCATTTCTGACACATTTTCCTAATTATCAATGCCCAAGGCCTAGAATGGCTTTGGTACATGCCTGTGCTTTAGGGTAAGTATAAGCTGCACCTGTCTATAAGAGACACAGGTGACAAGCCGAGGGTGAATTTGCAATTTCCCATCCATTGGTCCAACGTATATTTAAATAGGTTTAGTGAAGAGCTAACATTAATGGGGAGTCTGTTACAGAGAAGGGTTAATTTCTGAGACATATACCTGTCACTCCAACATATTTTGCTTATGTCACAGATAAGTTTAGATCTTTAGGCTAGGTAATTCTAGTGCTGTATTCTGTAGATCCATTAGTGCTGGATGGGGGTCTGCCCCATAGGTTATGCAAAAATAGCCCCTCAGTAGACTAGGAGACAGAGTACAGGGACTGGGCTTGAGGCAGACTGTATAGGAAGTTTTATTTACACCCTGTATTTTTTTTAGTGAGGAACCTCTGTGGCTGCTCCAGCTGTTGCAGATGCCTGGTCAGGAACATGCTGTAGGGTGCACCGTACTCAATTATTGGTCTGATGAGGGCTGAGTATAGTGGGTCTATGATCTTTTCAGATCTGGGTGCTATGCCCTTACTTATAAGGTGTGTCACGTAGAATGATTTTCTCACCACCATGGACACATGGTGATCAAAGTCTACAACTGTCTAAACTAGTATCCCAAACAACAGTTGCATAACTTGCAAAACAGTATATTTAATAGAGGTAACAGCTAAAAATAATGTATACATGTTTAATTACTTGGGGCAAAATGTTGAGAGATCTTTCCATCTTTCTAAATGCCAAATCGGTTAGGGGCAAAATAAGAGTCTGTGATTACAAAATAGAATTGTCTAGCTACAACTCTACAGCAGACAGCTTGTATAAAATAATTAAGACTAATATTCCCTGTTGTCAGCGGGATCCTGTGGTTTAGTACAGGTCTATTGTGATAATTTAGTTATCCCCATCTCCCCTTGTAATTTACAAAATTAGACTGAGAAAACAGAGTGGATACGTTCATGTAGTGAGTCAAAGATATTGTAAAGATATTGTAATGCAAAAGTAAAATAAAACTGCAAGTAGGATTCTGTATTTTTGTAAATTGAAATGTGAGATTGCGATGACCTGGTCATAATCCAGTTTGTGACTTGCATAGGTAATTGTACATTTCTATTCATCTCTGAGCTCAAGTGTTCACATTCTTACAACAGGAGAAAGTTTTTTAGGTTAAACATGAAATAAATATTTCAGGCTTCTTTCTTGATTTCTAAACTCAGTATTTAAATTTTTAACAGCATGAGAAATTGTGTTAGATTAAACATCAAGCAAGCATTTCTGGCTTCTTTTGACTACAGCACCCTAAATACACCTCTTTTCTTTTTAAGTTAACATCAAACAAACATTTCAGACTTCTTTTGTTTGTAGCACATACCTCAATTTGAGTCGCATCTAATATTGAAACTGCCCTTCTGGACTGCACTTTGAGTAAAATACAAAAATTAACTCATTGTGATCACTGTACGTCTTAGAGGGAGAGGAAGGGACAAGCGTGTGTGTGTGTGTGTGTGTGTGTGTGTGTGTGTGTGTGTGTGTGTACACGTGTGCTTGTGTTTGGTGTTTAGTTCAGCTCCTTATGTCAAAGGGTTCAACTGCATCTAGATAGAAATTTGCTTGATTGGGTTTTGCTTCAGCAGGCCACCTTTCTAAGGCCCAAAATTATAACAGGTGTCATCGTGGTATCCCTGTAAATGTAAAAGAGCTAACCCTTCCTGGTCAGAGGAAAAAGTCATTTTATGACAGTTAGGTTTTGCACAATTTTCTTCCCATATAAATTTTAAAATCTCCATCTATAATGCTATCCAAAATATTTTTTCTAGGGCATAGGTAAATGCTTGACCAGCATATAATTTTAAATGGACAGTAAACATCTTTATTGCCTAGATTTGTTTTTGGTTAAATTCCATTGCTATAACCTTCAACTTTTTAATTAGACTGAAAATCTTATCCCTTGTCTGATCCCTCGTTTCCTTAGGGGAATCCTTAGTTTTTCTGGTTATCCAAGTCCCAGCTACCTTATTCTATAAGGACCCTGTAAGTATGGATAGTCTTGGACCATTTCATAAATTGGAGAGTAATTTAAAAAAAGTAGCTGTAGTCTTACATTTATTCACTTATTTATATTCCCCTTTTTGTTACTAAATTCCAGTTTCCCACTACCAACAGAAATATCCTGGTGAAAGCTTACTGTTTCATTCAGTATTTTCTTAAGTTGACTTTTTCTAGGTGAACATACACTTACTAAGGTGAAGAGTTGTATGAAAGGTTGGACAGTAAGGAGGGAGAAAAGGACCTGTACCGATTGGCTAGACAGAGGGACCGAGCTAGGAAAGATGTGCAGCAGATAAAGGTGATAAAGGATAATGAGGGAAACATACTCACTAGTGAGGAGAGTGTGTTGAGCAGATGGAAAGAGTACTTTGAGGGGTTGATGAATGAAGAGAATGAGAGGGAGAGAAGGTTGGATAATGTGGGGATAGTGAATCATGAAGTGCAATGGAGTAGCAAGGAGGAAGTAAGGATAGCTATGAAGAGGATGAAGAATGGAAAGGCTGTTGGTCCAGATGACATACCTATGGAAGCATGGAGGTGTTTAGGTGAAATGGCAGTGGAGTTTTTAACCAGATTGTTTAATGAAGTTTTGGAAAGTGAGAGGATGCCTGAGGAATGGAGAAAAAGTGTTTTGGTACTGAATTTTAAGAATAAGGGTGATGTGCAGAGCTGTAGTAACTACAGAGGGATTAAATTGATCAGTCATAGCATGAAGTTATGGGAAAGAGTAGTGGAAGCTAGGTTAAGAAGGGACATGATGATTAGTGATCAGCAGTATGGTTTCATGCCAGGAAAGAGCACTACATATGCAATGTTTGCTCTGAGAGTGTTGATGGAGAAGTACAGAGAAGGTCAGAAGGATAGGAGTTGCAATGTGTTTTTGTAGACTTAGAGAAAGCATGTGACAGGGTGCCTAGAGAGGAGTTGTGGTATTGTATGAGGAAGTCGGGAGTGTCAGAGAAGTATGTAAGAGTGGTACAGGATATGTACGAGGGTAGTGTGACAGAGGTGAGGTCTGCGGTGGGAGTGACGGATGCGTTTAAGGTGGAGGTGGGATTACATCAAGGATCAGCTCTGAGCCCTTTCTTATTTGCAGTGGTGATGGACAGGTTGACAGGCGAGATCAGACAGGAGTCCCCGTGGACTATGATGTTTGCAAATGACATTGTGATCTGTAGTGAGAGTAGGGAACAGGTAGAGGCGACCCTTGAGAGATGGAGATATGCTCTAGAGAGAAGAGGAATGAAGGTCAGCAGGACTAAGACAGAATATATATGTGTGAATGAGAGGGAGGATAGAGGAATGGTGAGGATGCAAGGAGTAGAGGTGGCGAAGGTGGATGAGTTTAAATACTTGGGATCAGTAGTTCAGAGTAATGGTGAGTGTAGAAGAGAGGTGAAGAAGAGAGTACAGGCAGGATGGAGTGGGTGGAGAAGAGTGTCAGGAGTGATTTTTGACAGACAAGTACCAGTAAGAGTGAAAGGGAAGGTCTGCAAGAGGGTAGTGAGACCAGCTATGTTATATGGGTTGGAGACAGTGGCATTGACAAAAAGGCAGGAGTTAGAGCTGGATGTGGCAGAGTTAAAGATGTTAAGATTTGCACTGGGTGTGACGAGGGTGGACATGATTAGGAATAAGTATATTAGAGGGTCAGTCCACGTTGGAAGGTTTGGAGACAAAGCCAGAGAGGCAAGATTACGTTGGTTTGGACATGTGCTGAGGGAGGGATGCTGAGTATATTGGGAAAAGGATGCTAAGGATGAAGCTACCAGGTAACCGGAAAAGAGGAAGGCCTAAGTTAAAGTTTATGGATGTGGTGAGAGAGGACATGCAGGTGGTTGGTGTGACAGAGCAAGATGCAGAGGACAGGAAGAAATGGAAACAGATGATCCACTGTGGCGACCCCTAACGGGATCAGCTGAAAGATGATGATGATGAAGGTGACCCTTTTGCCTTGCCAGTATCCTTTGATTATCACTAATCCACAGTGTTGCCTTTATTTCTTCTTCTATTGCTAATGAAGCCCCACATCCTCCTACACTATCTACATAGTACAATCTCATCATGTTCAGATTTTCTCAGATGTCTCCTGTAACATTACAATTTGCAGATAAAGTTGTTTTACATGCACAATTAGCTTATTAATTTTTACCTTATTAGTGAGACCATTTATATTATATGATAACATTCTTAACTTCTTTGTCTCTTTGACATTATTCTTGCATTAATCCTGGTATTTCCTTGCTTTGTTTACTCAGTCTGAACTAAATTTCTTTTTCTTATTCTAAAAGCTTAGCAAATATGTCAGTTTGACTCTTCTTTTATTTATGCAAAATATTCTGCAATCCGTTAAAACAGTAAGAACATTCAGTCTGTATAGTATCAGCATATTGGTACATGTACATTAAAAAAAAAAAGTTTGATACCAGTCTTCCTTTTGATCTTATGAGCAAATGCTCTGTTTTGGTATCCTTTAGCCACTTCAAAAATTTGTTGTATTTACTGGACCCACACATCCCTGAGATAGCTTTATAGAAATCACTACTTTAATTGCATTTTGTAACATTTGCATTATGTTAAACTGTATGTATATGTTGTAGCTTAATTTGTCATATTTAAACAGTGTCAAACTTCCTTCTCAACCTGTTTGTTTTTTATTTTCTGTATTTTAAGGAGTAGGAGTTTAATGGACTATTTCTTGCTGTTATTGATGTCCTTCATGGATGCATCTGCAGTCATAACAAGTGGGTTGTCCTGTCGTCAGGCAGCCCTGCAGTCGGCCGGATTCCAAAGTCCGGGTCCGGCTTCGGCTGATGTCGCACTCCACCCGACGTCATCTCTGTTGGTCTTCGGGTATAAAAGCATCAGCCGACGCCATTTTCCTCAGTCTTTCTTGCTGGCGCCTAAGCAGAAGCTGTTCGCAAGTGCCGGTCGGTCGGATCCAGAGATTACTTCACCGAATACTACTTGAAGACTTCTAAAGCTAAGTACCAGACTCTTTCTTGCCTCAGCCGATGTCAGAAAAAGTTAACAATTGTTTAACCTGTGGGACACAAATACCTCATAAAGATTTCCACTCTTACTGTCTGCCTTGTTTAGGCCCAGCCCACGGCGTAGCAGCCTGTTCGGCCTGTGCTCTTTCAACCGACGAGCCGGTCGGTCGGAGTTTTCAGAACAGTTTTTCGGTACTGATTTTGCGCACATTATGCCGTCGGATCCACCGACTACCCATCTACCAAAAGATAAAGACCGACACTCGAGGTCAGCGGTTTCGGCGAAACCACGGTAAAGCAAACGCGAGTGTCTCGGTTTCGGCGAAACCGAGAAAACTGATCAAAGTACAGCTGAACCTATTCTTACAACTGAGGCCCCTGCTACAACTCTTGAATCGACCTCAGAAATTGTACCCACTACGGTGGTTGACTTATCAGACACCATCCCTTGGATGTCTCTACCCCAGCACGTGGTGCTGCTAGGCCTCCAGCAGCCATGTCCATTAAGGCCTTCGCCAGGGCTAAAGCAGCCAAGACTACTAAATCAGTGCCTGTTACACCCCCCACATCCAGGCCCTCTTCTAGTTCTCAAATGCTTTCTTTGGCAGAAGATTTAATTTCTTTAATTAGAGGATCTCAATCTCACCCAGACAGGGCCTCTCAGCCCCCAGAGAAGAGACCTAGGGCAGAGCCCCTGAGCCAGTGTCTTCTGATGATTCTGCTGATGAATCAGACATAACTGACCAGCCAGAGGCTCCCTTCTCCAATTTTGAAGATTCTGATGCTGAAGAATCCATTCCAGCTGCTTCCCCACCAGAAGAATTCTCCTTTGGGAAACCTTGCATGCCATGCGAGAACAGTTCAATGGCAGCAACAGGATTTTTCAGACTCCAGAAAAGACTTAGGACCTTTCTGCACCTCCCACAGCATAGGCCCTTGGCTATACCTCCTGTTCTCTCTGTGGTGGATGATGCTTTCAATGATGTTTGCTCCGCTCCAGACTCTTTACCCCAGCCCCTGCCAAACCAGACAGATTTTACAGGGTGCCAGATACTCATCACCACCTTTACAAGGCCCCTCTTGCAGACCCAGAAACTATATCCCAGGGTCCCAAGGCAGTAGCGACCACAGCTAAAACCCTATTCCTTCTGAAAGGGAAGCAAGGTCATTAGACAGATGGGGTAAAAGGTCTACACTTCAGCTACTCTCTCAGCTAGAGCTTTAAACTGTCAGTTTCACATGATACAATACCAAGAGTTTATGCTTGATCAGTTAACTAAAAACTAACCACTGATGAATCTCTTGATAAGAAATATGTATTAGAGATGGTAAATAACATACAACAAGTTAGCAACCATTCCTTAAAATGTGGCTATGATGCACTGGAGGCTTCATTTAGATCAGCCATGACAGGCACAGTGATAAGAAGGCATGCATGGCTAAAGGAACAAGCTTTACGGATCATGTTAAAGCTAAGTTGCTAGATGCTCCTATGGACAAGACAAGTTTGTTTGGTACACCTGCCCAGCAGGTTATGAAGAAAATGGAAGAAAAGGCAAAATCTGTTCAAACTGTCAAAGATTTCTTGCAGGTTCAACCCCAAGGTTTAGCAGGAACTGGCCTGCCAAAATTGGTCCTTTCCTGACTCCACAAAATTTCAAAGGGGCAGGAATAGACGTTCCAGAGGCAGAAACCAATCCAGAGGAGGGGCCTACAGAGGACGACAGTGGCAAGGTAACAACAGAGGCACAGACAGCCACTGCCACTACATCAGCACAACCACAGTGACTTAATCCTAACTCCGCCTACCAGGGAACAAATAGCAGCTCCTCTAGGCGGAAAGTTAACCTTATTTTCAAAGAACTGGCACTACATAACAAAAGACAAGTGGATTTTACAAACCATAGATCAAGGTTACGGTTTCACTTCCACACTCTACCAGTCAAAGAGGAATGCCAAATCTACCTCCAAATCAAAAACAGAGGCTCGGCCAGATAGCGGAGTTAGCAAACATGAGAGCTGTGGAAAGAGTGCCAACAGCAGAACAAGGAAAGGGTTCTATTCCAGACTATTCCTAGTTCCAAGAAAGGAAAAAGTTGGAGACCAATTCTCGACCTGTCCACCTTAAATACATACATCATTGTCCCAAAATTCAAAATGCTGACCCTACAGCAACTTCTTCCCATGCTGGGCAAGGAGTCTTGGCTGGTAACTCTAGATCTCAAGGAGGCATACCTGCGTCCCATTCGACCAATCTGCAGAAGATACCTCAGATTTCTTGCAGGATCAGAGCACTATCAATTCTCAGCATTGCCCTTTGCCTTATCTACTGGGCCCAGAGTATTCACAAAATGCCTGGCATCAGTAATCGCCCATTGCAGACTACAGGGAATTCAAATTTACCCATACCTGGACGACTGCCTACTACAAGGGGACAACAAAAGCAAGCTGACAACAGATTTACAAAGGGTCATTTACTTGCTACAAGGATTGGGATACACAGTCAATTTACAAAAGTCAAGGCTGATACCATCCCAAACAAGGACATTCTTGGGCGCGGAATTGGGCACAGTACAACAAATGGCATTCCTGACTACAGAAAAACAAAAAGAACTTCCTCTTTACTTCTTGGCACTAACAAAACTGAACAAGTTAACAGCAAGAAAAGTTCTGCAGGCCTTGGGCTTCATGGCATCATGCATAATCTTGGTCCCATTTGCCAGACTACATATGAGGAAACTACAGTGGTACCTAAAGAATTTATGGTCCCAACACAGACACAGTCTAGAAAAAGAAATCCCACTAATTCCATGCTTAAAACAGGAGTTCCTATGGTGGGCTCAGGCATGCCAGTCAAACCCAGGCCTACCCTTTCGCAGATGTCAACCAAGCCAGACCATGACAACAGGCGCTTCAGACCTAGGATGGGGGGCCCACATGCTGGACAAATGCGTGCAAGGATTGTGGACACAGGATCAACTTCACCTACACATCAATCTAAAAGACATGCTGGCAGTAAAACTGGCAATCCAAAAGTTCAAACCATTCCTCAAAGAGGGCCAGTTGATGATAAGGACAGACAACACCACAGTCATGTGGTGCATCAACAAACAGGGAGGCACTCATTCATACCCCCTATGCAGAATGACCTTGGAGCTGTGGACCCTGGCACTCAGCTACAACATTCAGTTACAGGCAATATTTGTACCGGGAAAGACAATACTCTAGCAGACATATTAAGCAGAACCACGGATGCCCACGAATGGAAGCTGCACCCGGACATCTTCAAGACCATCTCAAAGAAATGGGGAATGCCACAGATAGACCTATTCGCATCACCTCTCAATCACCAGCTCAAAAATTCTGCACAAGGACATTCCACCCACTAGCATGGAAAGTGGACTCACTCTCCTTCAACTGGAAAGGCCTAACAGCATATGCATTCCCACCTCTTCCTTTGATACACAAGGTACTACTAAAAATCAAGGAAGAACGTCCAAGGATAATCCTGATAGCTCCAAACTGGCCAAGACAACACTGGTACCCACTACTGAAGAGCATGTCTCGAACAATATGTGGCCAATACCCTGATGCCTTTGATGTTAACTCAGAACAACTACAGCATCATACATCCAAACCTAAAAACGCTGCAACTGACTGCATGGAACATCACATAGCAGCAGCTAATCCAGAACTTTCCCAAAGAGTTAAAGACATTATTCTTGAAGCACGCAGACCTTCAACAAGAAGGAACTATGCTGGAAAATGGAAAAGGTTTGTCATTTGGAGTACGGAAAGAGGAAAAGATGTGTCAAACATAGATATGCCTAACATTCTGGAGTATCTGGCGAACTTCTTCATTCAGGCCTGTCCTACTCCTCCATCAAGATACATGCATCAGCTATTTCAGCAGAATACAGCTTTGATCCACCTGTTTTTCGCACCCTTTGCTCAGGCAGTTCCTCAGAGGAATCAAGAATGTAAAACCTCCAAGGAAACCACCATTACCAGCTTGGGATTTAAACTTTGTGCTAGAAAAGTTGACACTATCACCCTTTGAACCAGCAGCAACAGCAGACCTACAACACCTGTCATGGAAAACTGCTTTCCTACTGGCAATTACTTCAGCAAGGAGGGTTTCAGAACTACAGGCCTTAATGGCAGTGCAACCCTTCCTAATCTTCCACCAAGATAGAGTGTCCATGAGGACTAATCCTACATTTATGCCCAAGGTGGTATCCAGAGTATCTTTAAACCAGGCAATCCACCTACCTACCTTCTTTCCCAACCCACAAAACAGAGGGAAAGAATACTGCATACCTTGGATGTACATAGACAGCTACGCTACTACTTGGACAGAACAAAAATAGCAGAAAGACTGACCAACTTTTTGTAGCCTATGCAACAGGAAGGGAAGGAAAAGCTATTTCAAACAGACAATCTCCAAATGGATAGGAAATTGCATACGATACTGTTACTCCTTCCATGGAAAACCAATTCCACAGAACATAAGACCTCATTCTACAAGGGCAACAGCCACTACCACAGCTTTCTTACGGTGGCAACCAAAGACATTATTGAGGCTACTTGGACCTCCGTGCATACATTTGCCAAGCATTATAATTTGCCTCTATATTCCAGATCCCGAGCAGGATTTGCCACTGCTGTACTGCAAGGGATCCTAAACACACCATAATCTATTTTTATCCTCCTCCCCTAGTTGGCTATGGTATTCTACCCACTTGTTATGACTGCAGATGCATCCATGAAGGACATAGTACAGTTTTGTACCTACCATAAATGTAGATGTCGAACTGGATAGCATCTGCAGTCAGGATTACCCTCCTTCCCTCTGTGGTACTCCTAGGGTGTTTACCCTCCTAATAGCTAGCTGTTGGGGAGTCTTTATGGTGTATTTGTTTGTATATATGTACATATATGCTTATTTTTGTGTTTACCTCTATCTATTTGGAAACATTGGCATCTATCCAAATTTTAGCCTGCAAGAGGGCTACTGGCATCTGGGGCAAGAAACACTGAGGAAAATGGCGTCGGCTGATGCTTTAGACCAACAGAGATGACGTCGGGTGGAGTGCGACATCAGCGAAGCGGACCGGACTTTGGAATCCGGCCGACTGCAGGGCTGCCTGACGACAGGACAACCCACTTGTTATGACTGCAGATGCTATCCAGTTCGGACATCTACATTTATGGTAGGTACAAAACTGTACTTTTTGTTTAATGGGGAAGTAGCGGTGGTACAGCGGTAGCGTTGTTGCCTCACAGCAAGAGGTTCTCCTGTTTGATTCTCGTCTGGAGTGCTTTTTGTGTGGAGTCTGCATGTCCTCCCCATGGTCGAGTGGCCTCAGAAAGACATGCGTGAATGGGCGTGCCTTCGCTGAAGGTTGGGCGTCGGGCTGGGAACTCGGCACCATAAAAAATCTACTGTCAATCATTAGCGGACTGGAGTTCCGCTGTGGCGACCCCTAACCGGGAAAAGCCAAAAACAACAACAATATTGTTTTGTTTAATGGGACAGATTAAAATGCTTTAAGTGTGAGCTTTCTAGGAATTTCAGTCAGGCAGCTTGTTTTGCCCTTGTACTTCAGCTGCTTCTTAATACAACTTCATTCATCTCCCATAACAGGCTGCCTGTCTAGCCGATCAAATTCTCATGTTTTTCCACTGTCCATCCCTCTTCAACTAAAACACAGCTCTTTTTACTATCTTGATCTCTGTAAGCAACATGGCTGCTTTTAGTGATAAGTTAGCTCATACACTTCTGTTTACATTCAATGTCAAGTGATAGCTAAAACCTCTGCATCATTTATAATAATGAAAAGATCAGTTAGAGGATGAATTTATTAAATAAACCAAAACTTCCCTCTAGAAGCTGCTAAGTTGAAAAATAAAACAAAAAAAGTTAACTAGCTGGAAAGACAGAATAGCACTTTTTAATTGTGTGGCTATTTAAGTAGCGCTGTGTTTGTTTCTGTCCCTTTATCTAGTGTTCATCGCCGTTTAGTTATGGCAATATTTTTATAGAGTCCCTTACTCTTTTACTAAGGTTTTCAGTCTCTCTTTGCTTTTCTTCCATCCTCTTTCTGAGGAAAGGAAATTGCTTCACTGGCCATCTCTCTATTGGCTATCTAACTTCCTGCTCTTTTCCCCTTGTCTCACAAATCGGTGATCTGTTGAGGTATCAAACTGGAGGGTTTAAAATTAAAAAAAAACAAAAAAACAGTATGGATACCACGTAGAGGAGCATAAAATTTAACACTTTAATAAAAAATAATAAAAACAGTTAAGCGTTTTCGGTTAGAACCTTCCTCAGGTCTGATTCCTCCTCTAAGTGGTGTGCACGCTGATGTTTCTTTTTAGTTTTAGACATTACTGCCTACAGTGTTGAACTTTGGTGACCATCAGTGGGTTTATGTTTTGGTGTTTTAAACTGGAGAGTTTGGATGAAACTTGTGCTGCTTTAGGATCCCAAAAGGGTTTAGTGCCCAAAGGGAAAAGATTTTTAACCTGGCTGTTAATTTAAATCGGAGGCCAGTTTGATTACAAAGTTTTAAATGTTGAGTGCTTCTGTTTATTTTGAGTCTAGTGCTAGCAAAATAACCGTGATCTACAATTTATTTTCAACATGACACCTTTCTTCCATCGCAGGTTTAGTAGCTGCTTCTTCAATTTAAATATCTGCGCTTTCACACAAATGAGTCTAGGAAATCTTTGTGCCATTTTTGATGATATAAACATTCTGTGGGCTCTTTTTTTAAAGTATTTTGTCCTTTGAAATTTTTTCCAGTGCACTCCGTTGTTCTTAGCTGCATGGATAAATAGGTTGTCTACCCTTGCAGGTCATTTTAAGCTCCGCTAATTTCCCTTCAGAGATGAGAATCAAACTCTGTACCTTATGTCTGTGAGGTAAACACTTTAACCTTTATGCCATCCTCCCACCCCCCTCAAAAGATATAGTTGATTACTAGGCTAATGACACCAGGGGGCTTTTTTAAGCCTAGCCATTCTTCCCAAAAATCAAACCCTGAATCTTGTATGTTGAGGTAAACACCTTAACCATTATGCAGTAACCTCTAACTCTGCTAATTTCATAGTTTGTTCATTGTCAGTTTTATGAAGAGTTGAAATGTCATCGGATTGAGTGGTAATAGTGGTTTCAACAGTTTCCTTTTTTTTTTGTTCTTTAAGCATCTGATCAATGTCCCACTTATTTTTAGTACTTGTGTGCATTTTGTGCTTTTCCTATAGAGCTGACATTTCTTTGTATTCCTTCCGGCTCTTTCTAATGCCATATGTTTCATCTTCTGCCATGTGGGAAAGCCCAGATGATGATGAATGAAGGTCATCTTTTTTCACTGATTTCAAGTTGTTAATCACCATTTTCCCTTCTTTGTTTGAGTCCAGACTGGTTTTCTCCTCAGTTTTTAACTCCGTGATTTCATTTTTGAGATACTGTCTCTTGTTTTTGGTGTTTTTTAATAATCCCTTGAAGAATAGGTGAATCCACTATTCTTCAAACTTGGTTCCATGCTGGATGTCCCCAGATTTTTTGCATTTTCATCTGTATCTCATGTCTTGATATATTTAACCCTTGACATTTTGTAATGTAAATTTTAGTATAAAACACATTTTTGAAACTTGACATACCAACATTTCATTGAAAAATTTTGCCATAAACACATGCATTACAGACCGGAATAGTGATTGGCATGTTCTCTTCCTAAAAGTAACAAGGAAGACCATTTGTTTTAGAATATTTGCAGTGAATAGTAGTGCTTTTTGATTCACACTACCTGCCAAGTACCATTATTTGCACTTTGTAGCAGTGTGATTTGTTGTGCTTTGGTAACCGTAGCCAGCAGCATACTGACTCATTGGTAAGTTCACTGCTTTACAACTCTAGGGCTTGGAGTTCAGTTACGACCTTAGGACATTCTCTATGGATTCTCTTTCTGTGTTCTACCATTGTTTGTGTGGATTTTCTCTAGGTATTTCAGATTCTTCCCAAAAACAAGCTGGTTGGCTTTATTTATGTGTTTATGTATGTATTTTACATGCACGCGTGTGCGCACACACACACACACAAACAGACACGCACACTTGTCTGTGTTTTTGTTTGTGTGTATATATAAAATAAAAAAAAAATCTTCTGAAATATGAAAGAACTATTTTCAGAGTAAGAGAAATAAACAGCTTTAATAAGCCATCACTAAAGACAACTAGAATTTGAGCGCTTTCGTTTATAAAATGTTTCACATCGAACTTCGTCAGAAATATGGAACACAACTAGGCATTAGTATCACTATAAAGTAAGGCTAATTAGCATATTAATGACATCATCCATTGTCTAATTAATTTAAGAATACTATTTACATTTAAATGTCCATTTAGTCCAGGGGGCTGGTCCACCCTAAGTCTCATTTGCCATTTGAGTTCCTTTACTTCCAGTAATGGATTACAGTCACCAAAAATAATGGAAACTTTTTCAATCACAATGAATTTAAAAATAGAACACAGAGTGCTGACTTTAATGTGCCTGACTAGAGCATTTTTACAGTCACCTTTTATAATAGCTTGAAAATGTTCTTTAGTCCTGTTGCGGAGTCTTCTAGTGAAATATACGGTGGTTGCCAGCATGAGTCTTCTACTGGTTTTGCCCACATTAAAGGCATTGCAAGAAGGGCACACTCCTAAGTAGACGATGTTAGTGAAATTACAAACTTTTCTACAAAATGAAAAGTAAAGTTAAGTGTCTCAATAGAAATGTATCACCTTGAGCAATGTGTTGGCAACAAACACATCTTCCACAGGTTTACATACCTGGGCATCATGTTTTGTGAAGCATTAGACTCAAACAGGGACTTTAAGGAATGGGTTTACTTGTATGAAAATGAAGGACTAGTCCCTAAAGCTTTAACTAACTCTTGACTGATTTTATGCCCAGATATCCCCCCTCATATTTTGGTCTGTTCTTTGTAAAATATGTGGCAAATCCCTGAGTATTAAAGTCACTAAATAATGTCAGACATACGAGTTTTTGACGTGATATCCTTGAAACTGCATGCTAATGCAAAATCTGTTATTCTAGGAATTTTTCTAAGCTTATAAGAATAATATATAAAATTCATCACATCCGCGATGGTGCAGCGGTAGCGTTGTTGCCTCACAGCAAGAGGTTCTCCCGTTCGATTCTCGGCTGGAGTGCGGGGAGTGCCTTCTGTGTGGAGTCTGCATGTCCTCCCCGCGGTTGGGTGGGCGTTCGAAAGACATGCGTAAATGGGCATCCCTTCATTGAAGGTTGAACGTCGAGCTGGCACCTCGGCGTTCGTGAAAATCTACTGCCGATCATTAGTGGATCAGAGTTCCGCTGTGGCGACCCCTAACAAAAAGCCAAAAGACAACAACATAAGAATAATATATAAAATCTGTTCCTGATTTTGGACCTTTGTTCCTCCATTATTTCTGCCTTTGTCTAGGATTCTTGTACCAAAAGGTAGAGGTGGGCAAGCCAAAGTCAGACTGAGCTTGGCTTGAGCCTGAGTATAAGCTCGGCTGAGGCTCGTAATACAGCAGATTAAAGAGCCAAGAAGACAGAACTGAGCCACAGTCGCAAGTTTTTTTTTTTTTTTTTTGAGTAAGTGCTGACTGTTGATTCAGACCAGATTTGCAGGCTGTGAGTGCTTTATAGTAGGTCAGGTGTGCATATCTAAACATTGAGGTTGACTGGAGTATCAGACAGGGAGGTGCCACACATGTTTCTCAATCTCTTAGCCCAAGAAATCTGGACAAAGCCTGACTTAATGGGGGTACAAAGTCTCCAAAATAGAGACAGGTATTAAATATTGCTCTTATAAACTCAGAGAAAGTTGCTAGAAAAACCCGGTATGTGTTACAATGCATTTTCTAAAGGATATGAAGTCTTATATTGAAATGTATGACATTATTTACTAATTGCATGCCTCAGATCATCCCAGTGATTTGCCAGAAAACCAAAATTTTTATCAGGAACAGAACAAAATTTTGAAGAAAAATCTGGACATTCTGCAAAAATCTCGGCAGTTGACAGATGTAATGACACATGCCGTAGTGCTGAAAAGGAATAAGATTTAAACATTTTTCATGGGGGAGAAAAAGAAGTTATGTACTCACCATAATGTTCCATGTTTGTAGTCCATCTCGTTCTTCATTCTTACACTTGGGTTTGGAGTCGATCCTTTGCTCCAACTTGGCAATTCTCTAGCTCAAAGTCTTCTGGTTGGCTCGTGGCAAACTACTGGCATATCCCAGGTCTTGTTTGCTGCTAGAAATAGAAACTATAGAGGAAAGAACAAACCATGGAGAAAGGTCTCAAACGTAGAGAGAAAGTAATTGTTTAAATTCCTCCAGGTCCTCAAAGGAGGGGGCAGGAGAGTGGGATAGTAAGAATGAAGGACGAGATGGACTACAAACATGGAACGTTATGGTGAGTACATAACTTTTTTATGTTCTGTAGTCCTATTTTGCCTTCATTCTTACACTTGGGACAGTGTCCCTAGCACCTTTATCTTGGGTGGCTCATGGGAAAATACTTCTGAGTACTGTGGAACCAAACGAAGATCTGTACCTGGAAGCCATGTCCAATTTGTTATGAGTTATGAATTTATGAGGGGTAGCCCATGTTGCTGCTGCACAATGTTATCCATTGGAATTTTGGCTTGGAAGGCCACCAATGTAGAAACATATCTAGTAGTGTGTGCTTTCAACATAAAAGGAAGATCTTTGCCACTGGATGTATAATTGAATGAAATGCAGTTTGAAATCCAGTGTGATAAAGTAGATTTTGAGACTGGTAAACCCTTTCTTGAATCTGAAAAGGAAATAAACAATTGGTCTGACCTTCTGAAACTCTTGATTCTATGAAGATACAGTTGTAGCCATCTGTGAACGTCAAGCTGGTGAAATTTGTATTCTGCTTTATTGGAAACATTTGGGGAAAAGACAGGTAGTTCAATGGATTGATTAATATTAGCCTATGAAGAGACTTTAGGAACAAATGAAGCGTTGGTCCGTAGGGAAACCCTGTCTCTGTGGAATACCAAATAAGGAGGCCTAATAGAGAGGGCTTGAAGTTCTGAGACCCTCCTTGCAGATGTGATGGCCACTAAAAATATGTTTTTCCGTGAAAGGAATTTGAGATTGCACGTTGTTGATGATTCAAAGGGAGGTGAAGTAAGTTTTTGAAGGACAAAATTCAAATCCCAGGGTGCCACAGGGTCCATGATGGGGGTCTCAATAATGTGACACCTTTAATGAAGGCTCTGCACAATCTTTGCACCATAAGGTTGGGATCATTAGCGAAATGGAAGGTAGAAATAGCTGCCAGTTAAACTTTAATAGTGGCAGCGGCTGACCCTTGATGAAACAGTTGTGTAAGAAACTCCAAAATCGTAGAGATGGGGGCTGTATAACGATCGTGATTTCTATCGCAAGTCCAAAAAGAAAACCTTTTCCACTTACTGGCGTAAATCATTCTAGTTGAAGGTTTGTGAGAATATGTCAGAATATGTACAACATCAGGAGAAAAGTCATGAAGCCTGACTAGGGATGGAATCGGAGCAGCCACGCTGTCAAATTGAGCGTGTGGAAAGAGGGATGGAACACCCCTGACATATGCATCAGTAAATCTGGCACTGGGTCCAGAATCCAAGGTTCGTCCATTAGGTGAGGCCTGAGGAAGGGGAACCAAATCTGACGAGGCCAGTAAGGAGTAATGAGGATTATCTTGCTTCCCAACGATTTTGCTTTCTGAATGACCTTTGATATCAGAGGAAAAGGTGGGAAGGCATAAAGAAGTCCCGAGGGCCAATCGTGAACGAGTGCGCCTCTGGGTGTCTCCCCCTTTGGGGGATCAGGGTGAAGTAGCTGCTGCATTTGGCATTCAGAGCGGTGGCGAAGAGATCGCAGCAAGGCTGACCCCATCTGCGAAAAATCTGTTCCGCAATGTGTGGATTCGGAGACCACTTGTGAGGCATAAGAATCGCCCTGCTGAGCCTGTCTACTATCACATTGGTTTTCCCCGGAATGTGCGTAGTGATCAGAAAGCGTTGGGAGTACACTGCCCATTCCCAAACTCGCAGGGCCTCTCTACATAGGGGGTAAGATTTGGTCCCTCCTTGTTTGTATATGTACCATACCACTGACATATTGTCCGAGTGAATCGCAATCGTCCCTAGAGGGAGAAAGCTGTGAAGGGCTTGCAACGCCAGAATCACTGCTCTCCTCTCCAGGACATTGGTATGCATATGAGTCCCGTGTTCCTGCCACATGCTGTTCTCCCTAGATAATGCCCTCCCCCAATCTGGGAGGCATCCGTGATCAAAGTGGCAGCTGAGAGAGACGGAACAAAAGGTCTGCCTGTAGTCAGATGGCTGGACTGGGTCCACCAGCAAAGATCCTGTTTTGCACAATTCAGTTATCAGGATGGGGTGAGAAAGAGGTAGTTGCTGCAGAGACCACTGAGCGAAAAGTATCCACTGCAGAACCCTCATGTGCAGCCTGGCTAATGTTATCGTGAAAGCCATCGTATCTAACAATTTGAGTACCATCTTCACTTTTGCTTTTCTGTGGAATTAGACTCCAACTTGTTGGCTGAGATTCTGGACTCTCTCTATGGGGAGGTAAGCCCTCACTATGATGGTGTTTATTTCTCCGCCAATTAAATTCACATGCTGTGAGGGTGACAGTGCAGATTTTTGCCAATTTATTGTAATTCCTAGTTGCAAGCAAGCCATAATGGTGGCGTCCCTGGTCTGTAATAGTAGATGCCTGGTGGTAGCAGTAAGGAGCCAGTCGTCCAGGTATGAAAAAACTTGAAATCCAAGACGTCTCAAGTGAGCCGTTACCACTGCCATGCATTTGGTGAGCACCCTGGGGATTGTGGTGAGACCAAAGGGCAGGGCGCGAAATTGGTAATGACTGGCCCCCAGCTGGAAGTGTAAGTGACTACTTCATGCTCTGTCCATTTTGATGTGGTAGTGCGCATCTTGGAGATCTATGGAGCACATCCAAATGTCTTTCCCTAACAGCAGGGAGTATCGACTGTAACTTGACTATTCGGAACCTGGACTTCTTTACTGATTCATTCAACTTGCTGAGATACAAGATGGGTCTCAAGTTGCCTGTTCGTTTGGGCACCAAAAATAATCTGGAGTAAGTCCCTAATTCTACTTGGTCTGTGGGGGCGGGTTGGATGACTCTCTTTTTGAGCAACTTTTGGATTTCTACAGTTGCTAAATCCCTATGATTGGGTGGAACATCCGGAATTCTTCTGGTCTGAGAAGGTGGGAAAGAGAAGGGAATACAGCATCCTCTGGTAGTTATCCTTTGTACCCACTTGTCTTGTGTGATGTTGTGCCAGGCTTCTGAGTACAAAGATACACGGCCCCTGACTGGCTCCAGAGACTCACAGTCGGGCCTCCTTTCCGGAGCGCTGGTAGGGGCAACCATGAAAGGAATCATGGTCCCCCTGATTCTGCGGGCCTCCCCTGCCTCTAGGGTGACGTCTACCGTTATTTCCTCCTCCTCTGCCTGTGGAGAAGGAATCACCCTGTGCGTCCTGGAAAAACCTCTGAGACTTTTTAAATCACATCTTTCCGCCACTCTGCCCTTTAAGATAGGTTCTAGACGGAACGGAAAAACGGACTCCAATGGCAGACAGGGTTTTTCCTTCCGGTTTGCACCTGGTGAGTGTGTCCTTTACCTTAGGTCCAAACAATAAGGATCCATCAAAGGGGGCGTTGGTAAAGGCAGACTTAAAGGCCTCCGCAAAGTTACACAAGCGCATCCAGGAGTGCCTTCTAAGAGAAACTCCTGAACTCGCTGCCCTACTCGCTCCATCTGCTGCATAAGATATCAGCCTCATGGAGGAGTTAACAATAGAATTTAAGGTAGACATCTGTGCGTTAAGCTTATCAGATACCGCTTCAGATACGTTACCTTGGAGAGTATCTCCTAGCTCTTTCAGGAGATCTCTCTGGATCCTAGTGAAATGAGAGAGGTAATTCAGTGATCTGAGTGTAAAAGCCGCTGAAGAAAAGACATGCTTCCCGTACCTGTCCATGGTTCGAGACTCCTTGTTCGGTGGATGGTTGGTGGAGGAATATTTTGCTGTTTCAGTTTGTGATAGGTAAACCGATACATTGCCCCAAACAAGTTATAACCTTTTTGGTGGCTGCTGCCACTACCATGGCATCTACTGGCACGCCTTTGGTGAGAAAATCTTTGTCCTGAGGTGCTGATAAGAATTTATTTGGTCTTCTAGGGACTGGCACCACAGTATCAGGAGATTCCCACACCTTTCGACTCACTAGATCCAAAAGTTCATTGAAAGGTGGAGATACTCAAGAGGTGGAGGATTGAGACCCGAAAGCCTTCAGGTACACTGACTCCTCAACAGAAGGGGAGGTGGTGGGCTAGCCACCTCTCTGTTTTAGGACCTCAAGGATATCTGCGAAGGAGTTATTATCAAAGGACGACTTGAGGACCCTTCTGACTCCTCGATGTCAGTGTCTGATGTAATGGACTCATCGGGGGAGTCAACATGCTTTCTCTTACAAGTCTTCTTCCGAGGGGGCTCCTCAGAAGGATATTCTGGGGAGGTCTCGGAAGACTGGGGACTACTCATGGAGGGTTCCTGAGGCTGCGAGTCTCCGCTGTGTTGGATGAAAGAAGGTGCTGAGACTGAAGTTGGCACTTTAGTGGGGAGAGTGTCGGTGCCCCTAGTTGGAACTGAAGACTTGGACAGAACACTCCTCATCAGCTCGAAGGCTGACCCCCTCGGCTCCGAGGACACCCCTTGTTCTGAAGGAACAGAGTCAGTCCTCGGTACTGAGGAGATAGGCTCCAAGATAGATGTGGGGTCCGAGCTCACCCGAGCTGAAGCACCAAGAGGTAAGCTCGGAACTGAAGAAGTTTGGGTCCAAGCGTCCCCCTTGTGCCCGACCGGAGAGCTTAGGACCCTAGACCCTATGGATGGTACTGAAGGTGTCGGAGCAGATATCGGAACTGAGAGTCCCATAGAGGTAGCTGGAACCGACCTTTCCACAGCAAGTGGCACACATCTCTGGCTCTAAAGCGCCGGAGTGGCTCAGAGGAAGAACGGTGATAGGGTGTACGGGCTCAGTAGGCTCCGGAGCCGACTGGGATGAAGCCGAAAGTAAATACTATTTGCCAGCACCAATGTCTTCAGAAGTCTGCGCACCACTCTCTCAACATCCTCATCAGAAAGTCTCCTAGAGGACCTGGAGGATAACATGGGGGACCTAGACCGCTGAAAAATTGGCGATCTGAGTGTCGGAGAAACCGGACCAAGTTTAGCCGACTGGCTCTGAGACACTGATTCAGTTATCTGCTCCGTAGCTTTTGTAACCAAAACTGATTGCTCCACATCAATAACATCTGTTGGCACCGAAACCAATGGAGCCGAAGAGGAAGTAGTAGATTTAGAAATTTTCTCTGGCAGTTCCGAAGACACCGAGTGAGTAGGAGACCGCCTTTTTGCAGGTTTAGTTTTGTCTTTCATAGATGAGGGTGGCTTGGAACTAGAGGAGGAAGAAGAAGCTAATTCGTCCTCAAAGGAATGCTTTGAGGCCTTTCAATACAAGTTTGTTCTTTTTCTCTTGAAGGACTCGAGGGCTAAAAGCATGGCAAAAGAAGCAAGATTCTTGAAGGTGAATAGCACCTAAGCAGTATACACAAATAGTATGCCCATCTGTCAGGGACATTTTCTGAGCACACTTGGTACATTTTTTAAATCCCAAAGGCTTGTGGTCTTTCAATTCTTTAGACATATCTGATACCAATACTGATACTAACACAGACAGAAAAAACAAATCACAGTGTCTAGTGTCAAAAACAAAACAGGAACTACCTCTAATTTAAACGGTTAGCCCTCAAGGAAAACCAACAGATCGATAGACAAATGACTAGGTCCTATAACTTAAACGGGCCTAGCCCTAGAGAAAGAAACACACAAAGACCAAGGACTAGGTCCTCTAACTTAAATTGTCCTAGCCCTGGAGCAAGGAAAAACACGAAGGACAGACCGAGGACTAGGCCTAGCCCTTGGTGAAAGATAGCTTTAGAAGAAAAACAATTAGGCAAAAACCCAACAGCAAGTGCAGGGATACAACAACAGGCCTGCAGAAGAATGGCAAAGAAAAAACAGCACAAACACAGCAAACAATGCCACACAAGGTCTTCAACAGACACCAGACTATAAACGAATACTAATACAACATAATAAAACTTTTTTAAACACTATAAGTTGAATAATAATAAGAGAAAAATTCCACTTAGCCACGGCCAAGAAGAAGAACTTCTGAACTCGTCGAGCGGCAAACGAGATCTGGGATATGTCAGTGGTGCATGATGGGATACCTCCTTGTCACGAGTCAACCAGAAAACTTTGAGCTAGAGAATTGCCGAGGATTGGCTATGAACCCAAGTGTAAGAATGAAGGCGAGAGAGGACTACAGAACATCTATTGTTAGACATTGTAGTTGGGCAGTTCTTTTATAAAATGATTTATGACTCATTTTTAGGATGAGAGGTGCATTATTTCCTTTACTCTAGGAGTGCTTGCATATTTCCATTAGGGTTACCACCTGTCCCACTTTGCGAGGGACAGTGTGTCCTGCAAAAAAATTTAAAAAATGGCACATGTCCTGAGATTTTAGGACAAAATTATTTCCTATATTTTATGTAATAGTTGCATAACACAGTTATTCTTTATCTGAAACCCCTAAATGTTATAAAAAAACAGAATAAGCAACTAAAATGCTACAGGAATAAGTTTTTATTTAGGCAAAAAAGTGAAGTTTTGTCCTTGGTACTGGCCATGGGTATGTTTCGCCCTGCAAAATCTAACATTTGTACCAAAAATGTCCCACTTTGGGCATTTGAAAAGGGGGTAACCCTAATTTCCATGTAGGGGAGGAGACTATTTCAGTGAGAGAAAAAGAGTTCAGGAGAGCTTGGAAAGCACTGCCAACGCTAAAGATATTATGGGCAGAATTCTTTGTTTTTATTGAGGCAAACTCAATGTCTCAGTTGTCCCTGATTTTAGCTCAGTGCTGTGAATCTCTGAGAAGTGCTTATTGTATGTTTGGGGATGCAAATATATGTTCAAGAGTAACATGTTGAATTTACTATGTTATTGTAGTAGTAGTTTTTCTTTTTTTTTCTTTCACTGTCTTCACTATCAAGCATCAAACTTGCAGAGAATTGGCCTGCCATGTTGTGGAAGGGGTGTGGAGGCATCTTGTACATGAAAGCACAAGGCTAGCATATAATTACTGCTGGCAAATAATAGTGTTATAACTTATTTGGGGCAATGTATCTGTTTACCTATCACAAACTGAAACAGCAAAATGTTACTGTAGTTCTTACATTTTTCATTCTTTTCTTAGTGTGAAATTACTGTACAGAAAGCTACTGTTATTTTGGGGGCATGCATTACATGAGAGCAAAGGGTAGTTATGGTTGATGTGGTTTAGGGCAGTATCCATCACTGAGAAGTTTGCCTTTGTTATTACAATTTGTAGCAACTTCACGGTCTGAGGTGGTGTACCTTCTCAGAAGGGGCACAGTCTACTGGAACAGTGTTTGTATTTTTGTACTCAAATAGGTTATTAGGACTACTGATTTTTTTATTACTGTGGATTGCCTTAAGGGAACTGAAGTATGGTTTCTTACATAAAGCTAACAAAATCCAGTGTTTCACATGGCTTTTGTTGTTCCATTTAGGCAGCGTATTTAGTTTTTACCTTGGAGTTATTTGACCATTCTTGTAAACTGTATGTGAACTACTGTGCACTAAATCATTACACCAGAATTGAAAAAATTATTATTATTTTTTTTTCACGAGCTAGGGCAACATTCCTGTTCCTGCGTACAGAGTGGTGTACTTGTATTGTATAGTTTATTATCATTTTTTCCTCATTTTTTCATTGTCATTAGACCTTTAGCTTGGGCATAGTGAAGGAGGAGGCTGGGTGCAAGCTGTTAATAAGTGCAAGCAACATACTGTCAGCTTTCATTCATTTGAGCAAATGCTGACAATGTCAATTGTATTTTTCTTCTTGATACTTAAATAATCATGTCTGAGCTTCCAGATTTAGTTATTTTTAACAGAGGCAGTGTCATGATAGTCTACTCTGGTTCGGCAATTTTTTGGCCTCTAAGAGCCAAGCCAGACCCTTAGCTTGGTTCTTCTTCAAAAATCCCAGGGTTGCCCACCTTTACTAAAAGATGGAGAGTTATGATAGTTTGTTTACATTTCCTCTTCAGTCTCTGTTAGTGAAATATGAAGGCAGTTCAGGAAGTATTTGTAAGTGCAGCAAATTATCTATACTGGTTTTAAAGTATTTGTGTATTTGGGATGTAGCTTTGTGCTAGCCACACCCTCTGTCTTCTTATTGGAGGTTAATGTTTATCAAGCTTCACCATCCCCCCCACACACACACCCTCCCACACCCACAGCAGTTATAAAATCTCCTGCAAAAAGTATGCATTTGTTTGCTTGTATTTTCTCTGTACTTTTTGTCAGTGCAGTGTATGAAAACAGATTACTTGTTTTGTAGTTGTAGAGAATTGCTTCTGTACAATGAGGTAAAGCAAAATTGATCTACTTTATAATATCGAAATACCACTTAGTCGAATTTCATAATATCGAGACCACAAACTCGAAATTTCATATTACTGAAAGTTCAGAACATCAACACCCATAAAATTGAAGTTAGAACAATTAAACGGTAAGTTCCTCTGCGTAGATGTTTTGTTAAAGTTAAATGATATATGGTTAAGTACTGCACTGTCCCTTTAAGATTTTGTGTTATGGATGTAAATGAAATATGGTGGATGTAATGTTGGAAGTTGCTGATTTTGCTGGGGAGGTTTGTAGAAATGTAAAGGTTAAAAGAAGAAAAGTGGTAAACATTAACAGGTATGTGTTGGATATAGAGTGGAATATTTAAACATTAGGTTGTTGTTTTAAGTACTTATGTAGTGGTAGATGCAGAGTGTATCTGTAGTTTACCATTTTCCTCACTGTAGAGCGATCTCGGAGTTGGTATATTTAATTTATGGGGGGTGTTGGGGGCACAGTCCCCCCCCCTTGCAAAAGTGAAAAAGTTAATAAATAGTTGAAGTTTTGAGTTGGTGAAGCATAGGGAGTTTCCGTTTATTTTTTGCGGTTCGATATTATGGGTGTCGATCTTGTGAACTTTCAGTAATATGAATTTTCGAGTTTGTGGTCTCAGTAGTATGAAATTCGATTAAGTGGTAATTCGATGTTATAAAGTAGATCGAGCAAAATTGTGTGTTTGGGTTTTTTTATATATCAGGGCCAGATACATTCTCTGTCTTGTCACAGCAGTTTAGTGGATCTCAGTATTCATACCCCCCACCCCCCACAGCTTTAAAATCTGCCACAACTGGGTGACTTTTGTTTGTATTTTCTTTCTCTGATATTGTAGTCTGACAACAGATAAACTGGTATTTGTAGATGCAGAGAATTGTTCTCTACACTGAGGTAGAGCAGTATTGTGTATTTGAGGAGTATATCACTGCTAGTTACACTCTGTTTTGTATGTGGTGGTTAGTAGTTTTCAGTCCTCTTTCCTTTCCAACAGTTTTAAAATCTACTGTAGCTGAGTGGCATTTGTTTGTTTTGTATTTCTCCTGAAGTCTTTGTCAGTGTAATGTGATGATACATTAACTGGTATTTGCAGGTATAGAGAATTATTTCTCTGTACTGAGACAAAGCACTTTTATGTATTGAGGAGGTTGTATCTTGATGCAAAGGTAGGCCCCTCTTTCCTCTCTGTGGCAGTTAATCCAACTCCTTCTCCTTGCCTACCTTCCCAGAATCTTTAGTCTGCTTTGTTGCTGCACATTCATAAGTCAAACTCCACTTACGCAACCAGCACGCAAGCCCCCAACCTAGTCTGTGACATTAATAAAACTTGTTGGCAGGATAGATTTTTTGTGTCCCAAAGGCTCCCCCATCTGTGGAATAGACTCCCTCTCCATGTCAAGCAGAGTACCTTACTAGCCCTCTTTAAGAGGAACCTGGACAACTTGATGGGAAACAGAAAATGCGTACTTGGGATCCCACCTGTGTCCCTGCTAGATAGGGGAAAAGTGCTGACTTTGTGAGAGCATGGGCAACATTTTTGGCTAGGCTTATAAGGCCCTTCAGGCTAGTAGCCTAGTATTATCCTATGAACCTGTAATCCTTATTTCTGCAGTTTATTTGCATTTTCTGTGTGGTCTTTAAGTGTAAAGAGAAGATGTATAAAATGGTGTTTGTAGGCACAGAGAATTATTTCTCTGTACTGAGGTAAAGCTAGGCCATCTGTCTTCTCCCTTCACTGGCTTGCAGTTTTCCTGCCTACCTTCACAACAGCTTTAGAGCCTCACACAGTAGAGACACTTCTTTTTCTATTTCATCTGCAGTCTAGCATGGTGCACTATTAAGTGTTAAAAAAAAGATTAACCTCCGTTTGTAAATGTAGCCAATTTTCTCTGCACTGAGGTTAAGACAGTTTTGTATTCTGGGGTGTGTGTATCTACGTGTTAGCTATATTCTCTGTCTTACCCCTGGAGGTCAGTGACTCTTTCTTCCTGCCTAGCCTAGCAACAGCTTTAAAATCTGCCTCAGTTGTGTTTGTATTCTGCCTAATTTGTGTTTAATATTTTTTTCTGTTTGTCTGATAGTGCAGAGACCTAGAACTCTTGACTTCATCAGCGGCTATGTTTGGCAAGGGTATAGGACTTGAATCTTTCCATCTTCATTTGTCTACTATATGGCAATTGACAAGTCACTTAACCAGACAGTGCTTTGGGGCAATCAGAATTTGTGATAGGCTCATTAATGGGGTCTCCTCAACTACATGCTTAATCACTACCAGTGTAGCTTTTGTTAGTGCAGTCTGAAGACAGATCAGCTGGCATTTGCAGGTACAGTCATGCAGAGAACTACTTTTTATGCATTGGATAAAGCAGTTTTTTGTTGTTGTTTTTTGTGTTGGGTATACCTCTCAACATCTCAACATGTAAACATCAAAATATGGGTAAAGGCTCTTGAAACATTATTGTATCAATCCAAAAATCAAGTTTACTAATTACATCGTAGTGTAATTCCTTCCATTTAAATAGGATTGTGGGATACCACCACTCAAACATAAGTTAAAAAAATAAATACAAGTGGGAAAATTATGACAAATTCAGCCAGAATTATCATGTTTTCTCCATACACGTTAACTTGCGGACAGATTTGCCACTGCTACCTTAAATATACAGTCAAATACCACATAACTGAATGCATTAATATTATAATATTGCATGCTGATTAGGTTTGTCTGCATCGGTACAAGTACTCCTACAACCAGAGTAGGCAAGTACAGAGAAAAGTGGGAGTGGTAATGGGTCATGTCATAAAATTCTGTTACACAGTAGAAACTGCAGGTCGGGGATTGCAGCAGAAATGAATATGCAGAAGTCATCCTTAACTTGTACTGGCCAAGGGTTCAAGTTAGAGATCTTTTGATTTAAAGATCTGTTTGCTTATGCATTTGATCATGGAAATGTGAAGCAGCCATTCTGAGCAGGAAAGATGGAGGAAGATTGGTTAAAGCAGGGGGATTATTGGAAATAAATGGCTTCTAGATCTCTAAAAGCACTTTTTCACAGAGAGGGCTGTAGACTCATGGAATGGACTCACCGGAATGGGTAATGGAGAAGGAATCCACTGAGACATTCAAGAGTGCATAGAATGGTAGAAAAGGGTATAGGAGAAGGTAGAGATGGGTGGGGGGTAGAATAATAAGGCACTTTAAAGGGCAAACTAGACAGGCTCATCTCCCCTGTGATGTTTGGAATGCTGCATAATGGTCATCCAGGGTAGATTGGGAGGCAAAAAGGACCTTGTCCGTACACATACACTGGAGTAGCTTGACATAGAGTTTGAGCTACCAGCTTGTTAAACGCAACGCACAGTGAGTCAGGATCTGCACAGCTCCCCACAGGTTGCTGGTCTGTCTAGGGAATAACCGTGCCACAGAAATCCGTAACAAGAACTGGCTCAGCTTTGTGGTGCTTGAATCAGTGGGAACCAAGGTGGAAGTGGGCCAGGTAATCATCTCAAAACTTCCAAGTCCACCTGTATAGAATATACTAAAAGGCAGTTGCTTGCACCTGTACAGTTAGGATATTGAGAAACAAATTCGCACACCAGTCTGGCACACATTGAGAGGCAGATGCATTTTCCTGTCCTATACATGCTGTGATGCAAAAGCTTTCAAGTACAAAGGTTGTGTTGGGCAGTGGCATTGGGGAATTGAGAATCAATATAAAGAATATTTGCACATGTTGCAACTTTGCCAACAAATTATGCAGCTGCAAAACAGTAAACGCAAGGTGTTAATTCTAAATGCCATCTAATTCGCTTATGAGTATCCTTGATTAAGTGCATGTAAAAGTTACCGATATGTTCCTCATAAAGCTCTGGAAGTAAGGGTTAATGTATCTGAAAAGTTACTAAGCACTAGTTTGAATTCTGTCCCTGGCGTTTTATAACTTAGGGCGATATACCATCTTTAACGCACAGTGAAGGAAAGAAGTGCACTTTCTGAAAAAGAAAATGATAGCATTCGTATGTCTGTAGCTTAAGTTTAATGGTTTTTATGCAGTAATTCTGTAGTAAATAGCTGGACTGTAACAGTAAACATATTACATTTACTGCTTTAAAGCTGTGTTTTTCCTTAGTGGTGGTTGAAACATAAGTGTATATGCTCATACACTTTCTCGCACGTTGGTTCTGTCCTGGGCTGTTATTGCATGCAGCTGCGGATAACCCTGTTATGTATTGCACATGTACTTGGTTGTTGCTTAGTAACTCCAGCTCGTCCCTCATCTTGCCATAACTTTACTGTGAAGAAAGGTTCTCCCAGTCAGTGTGGCATAACTACTATGTTGACAATGTAGTAACAGCCAAGTGAATATATAACTAATGTACTCAAAATGTAATTACTGCCAAGGCCCTATCCTGTAAGTGTGAATATAGAGCAGTTTTCATTTGTTGGATCTGGGCCAAAATGCATTTTTTTAAACTGTAAGGACATTTCATGCACCCTTAATACTACTTTCCACACTGCACGTAAGTTGTTTTACTTTTCATGAAGTAAGAACTGTGGAATGGCTTACTGATTATTTGGGACAGAGCTACTGACACAGCAAACTTTTTCACTTTTTCTAGCATGTCGAAGGGTCAGTTGCTGGCCTCCTCTCCTGTTCAGCTGGTAAATCTGGGCATCTTGAGGCAATGTTACAATTGCCTCATGTACACAGACAACCCACTCCTTCTCCCACAAAACACAAATACATGTGAGAGATGCAACTATATAGCCAAACTGGAGGCTGAGCTCTCTCAACTCAGGACTGGCAAGACCAGACAGGAGGAGAAGGAAACCACGCACACCACAAACCCAGTTTCACATAGAACTATCACAACTGCAAAACAAACACATAAACACACAAAGACATACTCGGAGGCACTGATCAAAAATCTACCAAAACTACAGAGGCCTCCAAAGCAGACACCCAAGCAACTGCCCCCTCAAGACATAAGACATGCAACACATAGTTCTCAAAGTCAGTGTGCTAAACAGTCACAGCCCTTAAGGCCAAACACAATGCCAGACACACTTGTTATAGGTGACTCCATAGTCAGACACACTGGCGTCCCACTCACCAGACTGAACAAGGAAAAGATCACAGTAAGCTGCCTGTCAGGCTAGAATCCGCCACATAACACAAGCACTCAGGTCACTCCACAGCAAGTACAAGTATGACTCGGTCATTGTCCATGCCGGTGTGAACGACCTGAGACGTACCTCCCTGGACTACATGAAAAGAGACATAGAGGAGCTCTCAGATTATGTTGCCCAGGCCGGTATGACCCTGACCCTGAGCAGTATCCTACCCTCACCAAGAATGATGCCACAATACAGAGACAAAATGATCAGCTTTAATAATTGGCTTAATTACTGGTGTCATTCTAAGGGGATCCAATGTCTGTCTGCCTGGGATGACATGCTTGACAAGCCACGCTGCTTCGCAAGGGACGGCTTGCACCTGTCACCCCTGGGCTTCCGGATATTGGCAAAGGCTCTTGCCACCCCATAGTGCCTTTTTAGGCAAGGCTCAAATGATAAACCTACCGCCCTAGAAAACAAAAATGGAGAAAAACTAAGGGTAATACTGCTCAATGCCAGAAGTCTAAACCTCAACATGCACTCAAGCCCTCCTCAGTATGGAGAACATCGATGTCTGTGCTGTGACTGAAACCTGGTTCAAGGCTCCTGAGAGCACCCCAGCACTATCAGGTTCTACCTCATATCATGCTCCGCCCCAAAATCCGGACCGAACCACAAAAGGAGGGAGTATCCATATTCATAAAGGATACCCACACCTCCAGGTTAGTGGCATCGCACGAAGCATCGGAGACCATCCAGGTGCAATTAACCATAGGTAAAACTGCCCTACAGTTTGTAACATGCTACAGACCACCTTCTCAAACTCAGGAAACCCACACAGCCTTCCTGAAGACACTGGAGAGTATGAATGTCTCTCCAAACACTATCATATTGGGTGACTTCAACTACCCAAACATAGACTGGGAACATTACTCAAGCCCCAACACCCTAGCCCAAAGGTTCCTTGAGTTCATAAACTCAAGTGCTATGGAACAACTAGTCACCATTCCCACAAGAGGAGAAAATATACTAGACCTGATCATCACAAACATGGGGACAAAATGCTCCACACCGGAAGTATATCCCTCATTGGTGAGATCAGACCATAAATTAATCTCACTGGAGATCCACATCCCGCCCCCATCCCCAGCAAAAAAGACCACAGTGAAGAACTTCTCAAAAGCAAACTTCACACTTCTTAAGACTGGAGTGGTATCCTTCAAGGCCCCCGAGCCAGTGGAAACCACTACCCACGCTGCTGAAATCCTTAAAAATGCCTTCTACGAGCACCTCCAGGAATGTATGGATCAAGCAATCCCTAATAAAATCAAGACCCTTTCCACCAAAGGCTGGCGCCCGGTCTGGTGGACTCCAGCCATAAACAAACTCTACAACAAGAGGAGAAAGCTACTACATGACAGAGCAAAATCCCTAAAAGGGAAGGTATCTCTGATCAATACTAGCAAAAAAAGACCATCACTCATAAAATCATCCAAGGCCAACTTTGAGAGAAAAATCGCTAATGACACAAAAGACAATCATAAAGCCTTCTTTAGCTATGTTAGAAACCTGGGTGGAAACTCCCAGATATGCTCAGAATTAGTCCATAATGATAAAAAAATCACTGAACCCACAGTCATTGCCAACATACTGGCAGACAGGTTCAGTGCAAATTTCTCCCCTCCCTCCCCCCCAAAAGGAGAAATATCTATCCCACCAGAGTCTAGCCTCCCAAACATCTCAGATGCCCAGGTGAGAGCTGCTCTGTCTAAAGCAAAAAACACAGCATCAATGGGACCGGACGGTGTCCCCGGCTGTGTGCTACACAAACTCAATGAGGAACTAAACCCACACATAAGGCTGCTGTTTAATCTTAGCCTTACTACAGGATACGTGCCCAAAGAATGGCGACGGCAACTGTGGTCCCACTCCACAAAGGCAGTGCTTCTACGGACCCTGGAAATTACAGCCCCATAAGCTTGACGAGCCTTGTCTGCAAAGCTATGGAGAGGATCATAATGGAACTCATAAATAAAGACATTGGGGACCTACAGACACTGGATCCTATCCAATTTGGCTTTGTCAAGGGCAGATCCTGCCTCTTGAACTTGGTCGACTTTTTCAAAACAGTCACTAAGGCCATTGATGAGGGTAAGGCAGTTCACACAGCCTACCTTGATCTAGCAAAGCGTTGACACAATACCCCACTCGGGCATCATAGAAAAGCTCACCAGCTTAGATGTAAACCCATATGTCACAAGATGGGTTGCAAACTGGCTCAAGGACAGAACACACAGGGTTAGAGTTGCTGGTGCCATGTCAGACTCTAAGCCGGTCACGAGCGGTGTCCCACAGGGCTCAGTCCTGGGCCCCCTCTTGTTCGGCATTTATTTTTCTGAAGTGCAGGCAAACATAGGGGGATTGTGGCTAACATAATTTGCAGATGACTGCAAACTGGGCACCATAATTGACACTCCATCAGACACAGACATCCTCCAGAAAGGTCTCATAGAAATGGATAACTGGTGCCAGAGCCATGGCCTTAAGCTAAATGCCAAAAATGTATAGTCATACCCTTTGGGAAAAACAAGGTAACCCCTAATTACCACATAGGTGGTAATCCATTAAACACGGAAGAAGTTATCAGGGACCTGGGGACCCAAGTTGACAGTAACCTCTCTTTTGACACTCACATTGCCAAAGTGGTTAGGAAGACCTTCTACATTGCCCACCTGATCATGAAGGGATTCACATCCAGATCAGGAGAGGTCATTGTACCCCTGTACTCTTCACTTATCAGACCAATGATTGAGTACAACGCCCCATTCGGAATGTACCTTACCCGACACCTGCAGCAGTTGGAAAGACCCCAAAAGTTCCTCACCAAAAGGATAAAGGAGCTCAAACATATGTCATACGATGCCCGACTGAAGAAACTCCAGCTCTATTCAGTCGCATACCGTCTGCTCAGAGGTGATCTGTGCCTGACATACAAGGCCATGTCCAACCCGGAATTAATGGACATGCTCCACCTCAAAAAATCCAAATCCACCAGAGCCACGAGAGCAAGGGACTTAAACCTCAACACGGATATAAATAGGACGTGCTGGAGGGACAGATTCATCACCCAGAGACTCCCTACACTATGGAACAGAATCCCAGTCCATGTGAGGCAGAGCCCCTCACTGACTCTGTTCAAGAGAAATCTTGACGAGTGGATGGGAGATCGTAGGCTTACCCCGGGAATCATCTCTGTATCACTGCTGGACAGAGGCACAGCAAACTAATGGGTATAGTATTCTCATCCTAAGGGGTGGTGAAAGCCACACACACTCTGGCTAGGCTTATAAATGCCCTAGGGCAGATAGCCTAGTAGGGACCTATGAACCTATGAAAGTTCTCAATTTTATGAGCACTAGTTTAATTTGGCAAAAGTCAACATTACAACAATCACAGTTTCTCCCATCTTTTGCCCCAAATATTAAAATGTAGATGTATTCAGAGGACATTATGAGGATAAGTACAATTTGTAATTATTTTTGTTGCACCCCATATGTAAACTAAACATTTCTGTGTAGTTTCATCTCCCAAACAGAGCAGCTAATTACCTGAGGTAAGGTTTGTGTGATTATTATGAATTCTTACTACTACACAGTGTAATTATGACCATTATGCCTGAATTACACAGTACTAGTTCCTTATAAATACTGGAGATAGTCTGTCATAAAGGATAATATCTAGTGGTAAGGACACGTCTTATAAAACACGATTCTCTCATGGTCTGTCTTGCCTTGCCCTCCTTGAGACTAGGTGGAAATATTGAATAGGGTTTTTTGGCTAGACTTGAAATGGTCTATGCACTGATTCCCTAGTTACTTGCCTGTTATATTTATGACTCTGTGTTTCTGAAGACTGCAGTTTCAGTCATTTGTCATCATTTGGTGAAGGGTGTCTCCTTTATTCCTTTTTCTGAGAAACTGAACATAGGTACATACAAGCTGCCAGTCAATGGTTATTAAATGGGTAATTACACGACTTATCACAAAACACGCAGAACAAATATCACTCCAAAGTAAACAAACCATTAAAAACAAAATTTAAAATGCTTTTCTGAGGTCCAAACCTTTGCTTACCACTTATATTAGATTACTTAGACTGATGTGCTCTCTGAGATCCCTGAACTTTTGGAAAAAGAAATTGCCCCATGCGTGAATGCTTCTTAACTAATGTACAGCTTCAAGCAATTGTACTTTACTGCATAATTGCTTTTTGCACAAGATGGTAACTGTTTTGTTAAATATGCTTTCATGTTGTTCTTGCGAAGCAGCTGTTGCCAACTTTAGTAAAGTGAATTCCTCAAGGTTACTGCACCTACTTTGCATTTTTTGTTTATAATTATCATTCAAAGATGGTAACAGCATTTTTTAATTACCTACTTGCAAGCTGTTCAAGTGTGCTTAAATACTTGCATAACGTGTTAACAAATCTAATGTCAGAAAAGTTCTTTTTCTCCTAAGAAACTCAAAGCTTTATAGAGTAGTTTTAGAATCAGTCCTCACTACAGGAATTTTGAGCCAGTTACATATTTTAAGTGCCAGTAAGTTATTTTTAACATATTATGAGGTATTAGCTGTCAGCCAAAGTGCAGGACAGAAGTGAAGTAAGTGAAAGTATTGCAAACAGAATGGCAAATGATGACAATGAAATGGAATAAATCCATGTATAGTGTATGTATGTGAAAGAACAAGGCTTCTTAACATTAGCAGTGTTTTCTAATTATTCATGAGTGGCCCTTACACTAGTAAATCTTTAAGGAACAGAAATCGCATCGAGCTTTGTATCAAGAGGATTTTGCGGAGATGAAGAAGCAGCCATTTTGTGCGTTCTAGAAAGAAAAGGCTGCAGTTAGGGACAACAGTGTGCAAGGAAAACTGCATGACCCGTAGTACACAGACCTGCTTGTTCTGGATTGTACTTTCCCAATTCATAAGAGTTGCTGCTACCTATGGATTCAAAATTCCAGAAATCTCCATTTCCTCTTGGTTGATTGTTTTGCCTTGTTCCTCTGACCTGTCATAGTAGTCTTTCTCCTGTTACATTTTCATTTCTTTTCACTTAGGGTTCCCTTTTAATCAAGTTCACATCTGATGTTAGTAATGCCGTGGTTTGAGACTGATGACACGGGTGAGGCAAGGCTGCGCAAAATCTAAATAATGATTTAAAAGTGCCAATCAGAATTTCATAATACCTTGTAGTTTTAAAACAAATGTTAGTATTTTCAGCAAGTATTGGACAAATTAGCAGTATTTTATGGGAGAGTATTTGTGTATGCTAGCTATGTCTTCTCTATGAAGGTTCGTGGATCTCTGTTTTCCTGTCTTTCTCCCCACAGCTTTAAAACCTGCATAAAACTGTTTCTCTTTAGTCTGTATTTCCTCTGCAGTCTATCAGTGCAATGTGAATGCAGATTTTTGATAGGTTTAAAGAATTCTCTCTTTAAACTGTGGTAAAGCAATTTTCAATAGTTTTAAAATCTGACACAACTTAGCATCTTATGTTTCCTCTGTAGTTTCAGTGCACTTTGAAGGACATTATTTTTCTACACTGAGGTAAAGCAGTTTTTGTGCATTGGGGGGTGTGTGTTAGTGCCGTGCATCCTATCTAGTCTCCATGGAGGTTAGGACTCTCAATTTTCCTGTTCCTCCTCCCAACAGCTTTAAAATCTGCTGCAACTTAAGAGCTTCTGTTTGTATTTCCCTTAGTCTGTGTAGTGTGAAGACAGATAACCTGCTGTTTGTAGGTGTTAGAGCATTATTTCTGTACACTCGGATAAAGCAGCCTAGTGGGTAGTGTATATCTTGGTGTCAGCTATGCTTGGGTCATCTGCCTGGAAGTTGGTGTCCATTTAGCTTCTTTCCCTCCAGCATTTTTAGAATCTGCCTCAGCTTAGAAGTTCTGTTTGCATTTCCTTTGCCACCTCTTAGTCTAGTGTGAGGACTATTTCTCTACACTGATGTAAAGCAGTTGTGTATAGCTGGGTGTGTATCCTATCTTAGTAGCTATGCCCCCCTGTCTTGTCCCTGCTGGATAGTGGTTTCAGTCATTCTGCTTGTTCTGCCTGCAGCTGTAGAATCTGCTACAGCTGAGCTCCGTATTTGTTTGTGTTTCATTTGCTAGAGTCACCATTTTTGCATGCTTCTATTTCCTTACAAACCACAGCTTCTACATAAGCTGCACCCTTTTCAGCAAGCCATACCCTGAAGCACTAGTTTTTAAATGCCATATAAAGTTATTGTCTGGGCAGCAGTAGATATGCAGCCCTAGGCAAAAGATTCCATGGCACACTCAACCTTGATGTATGTCACCCTGGCAAACGTCTCTCAGCTCCAATTTTCCTACTGTTATCATTGCCACCTCATGCTGTCCAGATCAGTTTTGTTTCATTTTCTTACACTTTTATCTTGTCAGCGTTTTCCTACCTGCATTCAACACATGCTAACTGGCCAAGACTGCGCTGTAATAACTGGGTAGGAAAGAGTTTAAGTAGGAGATTGATGGGCTGCAAGGCTATGGGGTTCTGAATACTTTGTGATACACTTTTAGAGTTTTTTTCCACAATCTTTGATCCATTGATGTCTTGAGCAAAAAAAATATATATGTTAAAGGAAAGAAGCTGGCATTTTTTGTTATTCAAGGAACAAATTGTGTCTAGGGTGTAATGCTCTATGATAACATGGTAGTTAACAATAAACTGAGTAGTAGTTACCCCAAAAAAACTGACAGGAAAAATGCTACTAAAGGCACACATGTCTAATATGACTGCTTTCCACCCAGCCCCCCCCCCAAAAAAAAGTCACATTGTGTTTACTCCTCTTCTGTTAAATTGGGGTGAAAGTGAATGAACAAATAAGCAAGGTGTTGCTGTCATACATCTGTATAGCATGACTCCTCCACCTAAAATTGGAAGACCAAACACTTGTGTACCCCTCTGAAATGAAACCAAAATGAAAATCAGAAGAAAAAAACGTTGCAGCAATGTAATTTCTGTCAGTCTGTTGGTGTCAGATGTATGTATGCAGCATGCCTCCTTTCCCCTATCCCCCCAGAAGGTAGCCAGCTCTATATGCATCTGATTTCAGTTGCAACGAAAGTGTAACAAATACAGTCAGTAATGTGTTACAAGTTATTGCTCTTGGACAGTACACTGGGCCTAGACAAGCTGTAGTGACCTTTGTACACCTCTGAGATGTGATTATGAGGAAAGATAAAGAAGTAACGACCACTGTCCTCAGTCAGCACACAAGTTCTACTGACCAGTATCCACTTTTGAAGTATGATTGTGAGGTGAGTTAAATAAATAATGCACACAGTATCCCAGCTGCCAAGCCAACTGTAATAATCTCTGCCCAACTCTGAAGGAATTTGGTTTTAAATTAGCTGGAGCCCATTGTATAGAACCCTGCTAAGCTGCTTACTCAGCAAGAAGTGATAACCTCCTGAAAATCTGAGGGCCTATATGTTTTGTGATACATTTGGTCTTTTTTTTGTACTACACAGGAGACTCACACACAAGCAATAAGCCACAATAACTATTATTTTTACTCTGATTTCAGCAAACACAATACAATGTGGCACTTCTGCCATGACAGAGCAGTGATTGTTTTACAGCAATCAAACCGCAGGGGTTAAGTAATAGCCTTCTGAATTCTCCGGACACTGACTTGATTACATAAAAAAAAATAACTTTCCTTATTTTTCACTTACCTTGAAAACAGTAACAGAGGTCCTTCTCCAAAATTAGCTGTTTAGTGCTGCATACTGTGTCTGTCCAAAACCCCTGGAAAACAATTTGTTGAGATGGTGTGAGGAAGGCCTTTTTAAGGTTCAATTTGAAGCCCATGATTTGAAAGGAAGGGGTGCAACCTTGTGTAAGGACTCGTTTCCATTCTCTCTGCTCTTTTTTTCTGGGGAGTTAAATGAAATGCTGCTACCAACAACCACTATCCTTTAGGTAAAAAGGCTGGGACACAGATTCGGCAGCCATGCCATTGAAGAAGAAATCACAGTTGTATTAACAGCATGTCCCTAATTTGCCTCATTTTTGTCATGTCCTTCATAAAATGTTTAAATTTCTGGTAAATTACTTAGGATTACTGTCAGTCGTTAATCCCAAACACTAAAAGTTCAATACTTATTGTTCATAAAATGCATTTTAATTCAAAACCTCTTTTATAAACTGAAGTGAATTGGAGTAAGATTTAAAAATTGTCCCTGAGTTTGGACCTTTGTTCCTAGTTTTGCTTTTTGTCTAGAAATGATAAGCAAAGAAGTTGTGAGCTGTAGTGTCTCCCAAATTAGCAAAAAAACATAGAACTCCACTGTCCCTGGATTTCATAATCTCACTGATAATCATATTTTTCCTTGTCCCTTGAGTTTTTAGTACGTCACTGAGTAGGAATTCATTCAGGCAATAATACAAGACATTTAAGTGGCATGTTAATGGAAGACACTTTGTTCAGTAATCTTAATAAGTTAATGTATTTGTTATTACAGTCTTTGTTGCTAATTCTTGAGCAAAGAAATTGAGAGCAAAGATGAAAGTTAATGTATTTGTTATTACAGTCTTTGTTGCTAATTCTTGAGCAAAGAAATTGAGAGCAAAGATGAAAACGGGGAGTCTTTTCCTTTAAAACCTAATAAAGGGATACAAACCAAGAGCCTGAACTGCTAGTTGTCAGTTCTCCGGTCCTCAGTGAGGCGCTTTCGCAGCCCCTGACTCCTGCTTCTGTGGATTCGCAGACCGCTACCGAGACCCTTTCGGAGGCTGGTATGCCGCAAAACTCTTCTTCTACTAAGGATCCTGCGGTTGTCTATACCTTGGATGGGTCCAGAGCTGCTGAGCAGGCACCGGCTTCCGAGGAAGTACTTTGCACTACCGATTCTTGACACAAACCGATGACTTCTTTCATATCTACTGCTCTTTTGAAAACTACCGAGTTTCTAAGGCCGAGGGTACGAATCACGCCCAAGAAACCGACGACCCAATCTCAGACACCTGCTTCCTTGCCTCATTCTCAAATGCTTAAAATGGCGGAAGACCTTATAATGCTTATCAGGGGAAGGCAAGCTACCCCTTTCAACAGAAAGAGATCTGTTCCAGTAGTTTTATGTGAACAGGACTCTGATGAGTGTTATGCATCTGAATATGAAGACATGCAATCCCTCTCTGCTTATGAGGATTCTGATGCAGATGAATCCATTCCTTCAGCCTCTCTACCCAAGGACTTTTCCTTTGGGGAAACCCTTCATACTTTAAGGGAGTATTTCCAGTGGGAATGTCAGGACTTACCCTCAGTCTAAAAAGAGACTCAGAGAATTGTTAGACCTTCCACAGCACAGATACCTGGCCATTCCCCCTGTCCTGGATGTTGTGGATGATGTTTTCATGGAATCTAGTTTGACTCCTGACACCCTCCCTCCTGCTCCCAGAAAACCTGATGGGTATTACAGAGACCCTGATTCACACAAATTTCTTTTCAAAAATCCTGCTGCTGACCCTGAAGTTATTTCTCAAGGGCCTATAGGAATTAAAGCAACTTCTGCTAAGAATCCCATCCCCTCAGAAAGGGATTCCGGAGCACTAGACAGATGGGGTAAGAAAGTATACACCTCTGCTACTGTTGTTATCAGAGCACTAAATTGTCAGTTCCATGTGCTAAAGTTTCAGCAATATACCATGGAACTCCTCAAATAAAAATAACATCCTTTCCTGCTTGTGCAGAAAATAAAGAGTTACAAGATGTGATGCTTTATGCAAGTCAAGTAACTAAGCACACCTTACACTATGGTTTTGACGCCCTAGAAGCTTCTTGCAGGGCAGCAGTCACTGGTTCTGTCCTTAGAAGGCATGCTTGGCTTAAGGAACAACCCTTGCCAGACCATGTCAAATCTAAATTATTGGATGCACCTTTGCACAAAGACAACTTATTTGGAACCAAGGCAGAGGAGGTCTTAAAAAAGATGGAAGAAAAAAGCTAAATCTATGCAGATAGTTAAGGATTTCCTACAGGTCCAGCCACCCAAGTTCAGTAGACATTGCCCCTCAAAACACTGGTCATTTCCTGCCCCCTCCAGGTCAGTTCAGCCCAGAACCCGGGGAAGCAGGTCCCCCAGACAGTAGCCACAGGGAATGCAGAAATCAAAGTAATAGAGTTCCTCCACTTCAAAACCAGGGAGTGCAAAGCCACCCACTCATGGTAAGAACTCACAATGACTCTCCTCCACCACCCCTTCCCTCTGCCCACCTGCACTTGCCCCTAGGAGGAAATCTCTCCTTCCACGTAAGTACCTGGGACACCATTACCAACGACTTCTGGGTCCTCAACGTAGTGTCCCAGGGATACAGGTTTTCTTTCCACACTCTACCAACCCCAAAAGGGTTCCCAGATCTTCCTCCAAACCAGTGGGCAGAGGCAAAAAAGCAAGTCCTTTCCCTGCTCTCCATAAGGGCAATAGAGCATGTTCCTGCAGAACAGATAGGCCAAGGTTTCTACTCCAGACCTTTTTTGGTACCCAGAAAAGAGGGCACCTGGCACCCCATCCTCGATCTGTCCATTCTAAACACCTTCCTGGTGATACCAAAATTCAAAATTCTCACCTTCCAGCAATTACTTCCTATGCTCTCAAGAATGCTTGACTAGCCACACTAGACCTAAAAGAGGCCTATCTCCACATTCTTGTCAGGGAATCATGCAGGAAATGTCTATGTTTCAGGGCAGGATCTCTGCACTTTTAGTTCTCTGTGCTTCCCTTTGGCTTATCTACTGCTCCCAGAGTTTTCACAAACTGTCTGGCTCCTGCCATTGCCTTTTGCAGACAAAGAAATATACAAATTTACCCATACTTGCACAACTGCTTAATTCAGGCAGACAGTCAGGAAAAGCTGATCAAGCACCAGACCTTTGTAAAATCCCTACTGACCTCCCTAGGGTACACTATCAATGAAAAGAAATCCAAACTAGTACCCACCGAAAGGATTATATTCCTGCGAGCAAGCCTGGACATAGCATCCCAGATGGCATTCCTTACACCAGAAGAGCAAACTTACCTGACAGCCTACTTCTTTCAACTAGCCACCAGACCCCAGTTATCCGCAAGGAAAATCCTGCAGGCTCTGGGGTTCATGGCATCTTGCATTCTACTCATTCCATATGCCAGACTGCATATAAGGAAACTTCAGTGGTACCTAAAAAGCCTTTGGCTTTCAGGACCTGGAAATTCTTATACCAATGATATCTTGCCTAAGGAAAGATTTTCTTTGGTGGGCAGCAGCATGCTCCCACAATAAGGGGCTACCTTTCTGATCACCCCCCGCTACTCAGACCCTCACCACAGATGCATCAGACTATGCCTGGGGTGCACACCTGGACGGCAGGTCCATACAGGGCCAATAGAGCCCACAGCAAATTCATCTGCACATCAACCAAGCACGCATTGACAGCTTTCAGGCCCCTTCACTCCCCAGGGGGCTCTCCTGATCAAAACAGACAACACCACTGTGATGTGGTATATCAACAAGCAGGGAGGGACTCACTCCTACCCTCTATGCAGGCTGGCCATAACCCTTTGGCACACAGCCTTAGCCATGCAACTACACCCGTTAACACAATTCCTGCCAGGCTCTCGAAATTCCCTGGCAAACAATTTAAGCAGAAATCTTCTGGACCCACATGAGTGAGAGACCAAAGAACCTTCACCCTAATAACTCAGTAATGGGGCACCACGAAGGTTAACCTCTTTGCTTCCCACTCCAACCTGCACCAGGAAGCCTCACTACAGGGCCCGGAAAGTGGATGCTCTATCCTTCCCCTGGGTCAACCTCTCGGTCTATGCATTTACCCCACTACCTCTCATTACCAGGGTACTGTTCAAAATAAGGGAGGAAAAACCAGCAACCCCAGATACCAGTACTGTCAGACTACACATGTGTTTGCACGTACACAAACACGTGCATCACTCTCTCATGCGTGCACTACACACATACATACACACATGCGTGCGTGCACACATACACACGCACACATATGTGCACGTACACCTGCACAGATGTACACATGCCCGCGTCCCCACACACGCCACCCCATATATATATATATATATATATATATATATATATATATATATATATACATCTGATATATATATATATATATATATTTCATGTGTATATAAATGTAGGCATATATATATATATATATATATACACACACACACACACGCATATATATATATATATATATATATATATATATATATATATATATATATATATATATATATATATACACACACACACATGTGTATATATTTTATATATAATTTTAGTCTAGTTATTGGTGTTCTTGAGTTATTCGTCCTGACTATAGCTTTATTTTGTTGATTATGGTTCATTAACGTTTATAAACGTATAGGAACCTTTCTTATTTCCTGTTTTTTTCTGTGCTAATTGGTCACATGCCATAGTTTTTTGTACTTAATGACTTTTGGCATTATTGTGTTTGTCTGAGGAAGTTTTGCCACAGTGCAAAACGAAAAGCGCTTCATTAAACAAATCTTTCTTTTACCTTTTTGTGAGTGCTGTTTGTTTGGACTTGTGAAAATGGCACAATTTCAAGAAGGAATATGGGATACTGGATTCTGCTAGCACTTGACAGGGAAGGGCCTACGTGGTGCATAAAGTAGAACAAAGTAATGCTCATTGCCTTTATGACTGTTGCAAGAGCACCTACTGAGCTGCCATCATGGTGCATTTACGAAAGTGGATGCCCAGTATGACATGGTTTAGAAATTGCTCTCAACTGTAGCCGTAAGTTTGAGGACCTGTGTTGCAGGAACCCTTATGTGTCCCAGGTATGAGAAGTGGAGGTTAGTCAGGAATGCCTCAAATTGTATAGGTATTTTTTTTATTGCTTTTATATTGTGTATGCTTTTTTGCCCTGCTATAGGGGAGGGGCTACTACTAGCAGAAAATTGTCAAACTTATCCTGTGAGTTACGTCTGGTACTGTGTGGAACTCCCATGTCTGATGGAAGTAGTGGTGGTGCACATGATGTACCTGCTTGCATTCTGGGTAGGGGGTCATGTGCACCTGCATACGTTCTGGGTAGTGAGTTTTACTGTACAATGTCCTTGTGATTGCTCTCTGTGTTTTCTGTCTCCATGTATATCTGTGCCATTTTCACTGCATGTTTAATTCATGCATAGGAGACTTGCACATGCCTGCTGCCTGTCATGTAGCTAATGGGACAATGGGACATAGTAGCATATGTGTGTGTGTGTGTGTGTGTGTGTGTGTGTGTGTGTCTGTGTCTCACTTTGCAGTTATCTTTCCCAGACATGCTCTTTTTCCTTTAGCAAGAGCAGTGTGCAAATTATCACCTTCTGCAGGAGAGGTTTCTTACAGTCACAGTTTGCTCTGCAGAAAAGAGCTGATATGTTAATCTTCACTCCACTGTATGGGCTTTCATTTAGGACTGCCTTCCCCAGTTTTCCTGTCTACTCACATGCAGTTCTGGATGAAATATCTTTTCAGCCAGCAGCTCCAAGATGTCCTGCTGTTTCACAGGTTGTGGCTGATGTTCATGAGGCTGGGAGTGCCTTGGCAGGGGTGGAGGTTCTGTTTCCTTGCAAGCAGATAGCTCACTTTATTTATTTGGCATTTGTTTACTGCGAAAGTCTGACTGACAGACATAAAAGTCATAACATTCAAGCACAAAATTTGAAAAAACTACACATTATTGTCTGTAGAGTTTTTATTCTGACAAACTAAAGTTATAGTGTTCTAATATAAATTATATGGAAGGATTGATAATAGGAAGATTTAGTATTACTTACATAATAGATTATCATAACGATTTTAATATTTTAGAGGTCATAAAATATGTTAACAGATTATATTGGTGAAGACATAGGATAGTACGAGAAGGGTAGGGTGTGACAGAGGGAATAGTAGAAATAGATGTGGAAAAGGTATGAGTGTAACATTGGGAGTATGTGTAGAGGAAGTAAGGGCAGGGTAAGTCAGTAGTGCGGATACAGCGAGTAGAGGTAGAAAAAGGTATAAGAGTACCTCCGCCTGATGTCATACAGGAGCAAGTCCAAGCTTTGTTGAAGTATTCTTTTATAGAGGTTTTGAAGGAGTGTTGGTTGGTAGCAGTTTTGATAGTTAAAGGAAGGGAGTTCCATAGTTTTGCCACAGAGCAGGAGAAAAGGCTTAGGCCTTTACTGCTGTGACTTGTGTTGCCTGAGGAGTCCCATCCATGGCTAAATCAGTGGAGGGGACTGCAGTGCAGAAAGTATTGGCCAGATGAGTAGCTGGATGGAGATCCTATAGCTTTTTAGCAGACTGTGGCATGTGATGCGCTCTGGAACGAGGTAGCTTGTGCAGCCTGTTAAAAATAATGTCTTATGTTGAGATACAGCAGTCTGTGGTCACGTTTTCTAGATTGCGCTGTGTAGCACATTGCCGCTGGATGGATGTTTTTTTTTCTGCATTTTTGGTTATACGTTTCACTGCATGTCTTGTCTACGTGCACACCTGCACTGCATGAATAGATCCATTTGCCTTCTTGCTGCTTGTCTGATTCTCTAACTGTCCACCACAGCTGAGCCAGATGACTGCAAGTACTACATTGCTCCAAAATGCAGTGCATCTCTCTGAATCCTAGTTGTAAGATATTGATTGCAGCATGCCAACAATAAGGAAAATGGGCAGATAGGTGGAACAAGAAATCCTTGTCTATGAATAATTTCTTTCTTTGTGGATTCCTTTCCTTGAGTGCAGCATAACTGTTATAAAGTATGCTTGTATAATTACAGTCTTCTTCTTTCGGCTGCTCCAGTTAGGGGTCGCCACAGCAGATCAACTGTTTCCATTTCTTCCTGTCCTCTGCATCTTGCTCTGTCACACCAACCACCTGCATGTCCTCTCTCACCACATCCATAAACCTTATCTTAGGCCTTCCTCTTTTCCTGTTACCTGCCAGCTTCATCCTTAGCATCCTTTTCCCAATATACTCTGCATCCCTCCTCAGCACATGTCCAAACCAACATAATCTCGCCTCTCTGGCTTTGTCTCCAAACCTTCCAACCTGGGCTGACCCTCTGATATACTTATTCCTAATCCTGTCCTTCCTCGTCACACCCAGTGCAAATCTTAACATCTTCAACTCTGCCACGTCAAGCTCTGACTCCTGCCTTTTTGTCAATGCCACTGTCTCCAACCCATATAACATAGCTGGTCTCACTAACCTCTTGTAGACCTTCCCTTTCACTCTTACTGGTACTCGTCTGTCACAAATCACTCCTGACACTCTTCTCCACCCACTCCATCCTGCCTGTACTCTCTTCTTCACCTCTCTTCCACACTCACCATTACTCTGAACTGTTGATCCCAAGTACTAAAACTCATCCATCTTCGCCACCTCTACTCCTTGCATCCTCACCATTCCTCTATCCTTCCTCTCATTCACACACATATATTCTGTCTTAGTCCTGCTGACCCTCATTCTTCTTCTCCCTAGAGCATATCTGCATCTCTCCAGGGTCTCTTCCACCTGTTCCCTACTCTCACTACAGATCACAATGTCATCTGCAAACATCATAGTGCACGGGGACTCCTTGTATAATTACAGTATGTTTGTGTAATTAAGAGAGTGAGTGTTCTGAAGAGTTTGAAAACTGGCTTTCTGTTGGTGTCCTTTGGGCTGTTAAAAAGTACATGTTGATTTCCTGCAAGGAAATCTTTTGATGTCAGTCTTTTTGATCTCAAGAACTGCTCACTGTAGTTTCTGCCATAGATCTGTACATAATGAGAGAGTTATGTTTAACCAGTAAACCAAAGTAAGATGAATGAATTTTTTACTGAATTTAAAGCAAAGGAAAAAAGTGTAAGGTTTTCCTGTTGTGTATTTGCTGTTTTTCTTCCTTTAGTATGGGTGTTCACTTGTTCTTTTCTCCCTCTTTCAAGACAAAAGAAGTGCAGAAAGCCATGGATGAGAAAAGATTTGCTGAAGCAGTTCAACTAAGAGGAAGGTACCAGATATTCTTGTTCTATTTGATAGTGTACTGAGCAGTTTTTACACTAAACACAGCAACATTTCTTTTTACTGATAAGATTTTATTTACATTTTATGTACTTTTATGCAACTTTTCCATATTCTTGCTCAGCACCTGGAAATTACAAGAACACAAGTTAAGTTTACGTTTCCTTTAAAAAGTACTCAATTAAATCTGTTAGCTCACATAGTACATGGGTCTGATTCTTGCTGTAGCAGTGTGGCAGCAAAAAAGAAAACTTAAGCACTGCTGATTAATGCTTCTACATTGTATACAAAGGTAAAATATGTTTACTGCATCGTAACAGGCTGTTGTGCATTCGAAAACTAAACAGCTTACATAGGGATCATCCTTGGAGGGCAATGATTGGACTGGTCCTCTCCACCAGTGACAGTTTAGCATGTTTCTCTAAAGATCCCAGGCAAGAGTACTTGTGCTCTCATGGGTGTGTGCTGTGATCGTATATGCAGGTTAATGACCATATAGCCCTTCAGCTTCTCATTTTTTTTTTTTGTTTCACTTTGTTGCCAGTTGCTGCTGACTTTATGGTCATGTACCAACTACTCCATAATCTGTCCTCTTCCAGCGCCGTCATCTTGGTGGGAAGGGGGAATTAACCTTGAATGGACCCTTTGTCAAGTAGGTTCAATGTTTCTGTTAAATAGTAGTTGATATTTTTTTTATGTTCTAATGTTCCTTGAGTACAACAGGTAACACTCAAGGGGTTGACATGTAGTAGGGGTAATGTAAGGGCTGTTACCATCTTTAAGTGGTATAGGCCTCTAAAGCCCTACCTTTGTTGCAAGTAAGTACACTAATGTTCTTCGTGTTTCACTGTTTCAGTCATCACAGTTGGGTTATCTGCCTGCAGGTAGCCCTCAGCCAGCCTGAATACCAGAGTCTTCGGATTTGTGCGTCAGATGCTGTTGCTTTTTCCTTGACATCAGGTCATCGGGGGTATAAAAGATGCAGCCGACGCCATTACATCAGTCTTTCTTGCCTTGCAGTGCCCGAATCAGAAGCAGTTCGCAAGTGCCGGTTGGCCAACTCCTGAAATTTTCATTTTCGAGTTTCAGACCCGAAGTCTTCAAAAAAGCTAAGTACCCCATTGGGGATCCCTTTTCTTGCTCTAACCGATGTCAGTAAAAGTTAACAATGATCTTACCTGTGGGAAGCAAATACCTTATAGAGATTTTCATTCTTACTGCATCCCCTGTTTAGGCCCAGACCACGACATCCCTCGTTGTCGGTTTTGTGCCTTGTTCAACACCCGAACTATTCGTCGTCGGCCTATTTTTGCAGCTAATTACTTTCGTACTCGATCTCTGTACTTCGAAATGGCTTCGTTAAGCCATCCAACTACCGATCTTCTGAAAAAATGTAAGGATAAAGACAGAGACAGACCGCATAGGTCCAAAACTGCAGACAACGCTTCCGTTAAGCTAGTCGCCAGTCTGCCGGTACTCAGTGAGGTGCTTTTGCAGCCCCTGATACCCGCTACTTCAGATTTGCAGGTCTCTACTGAGACCCATTCAGAGTCTGGTATGCCGGAAGATGCTTCTTCGACTATGGAACCTGCGGATGTCTCTACCTTGGATGGGTCAGGAGCTGCTGTGCAGGCACCTGCTTCTGTGGGTGTATTCAGGCCTACAGACATTCATATTAAACCGATGCCATCATTTTCATCCAGGCCAAAAACTCGCGCTACGCCTAGAAAACCGACAACCAAACCGCAGGCTCAGGCCCATATGTCTACCCCCTCTAAGAGACCTAGAACTGTTTTTCTTTCCGATTCTTCTGATCAGGAATCTGATATTTCTGCTCCTTCTGATTACCGGATTTGCCCTTATCTACTTATGAGGATTCTGATGCAGAGGATTCTATTCCCCATGCTTCCCCTCCAGAAGATTTTTCTTTCAGTGAAACCTTGCATACACTTAGGGAGCATTTTCGCTGGGAAATCCAGGATTACTCTGAGTCCAAAAAGAGACTTAGGGAATTCTTACTCCTACCTCAACACAGGCCTTTAGCTGTCCCTCCTGTTCTGGACATTGTAAATGATGCTTTCTTGGAATCTAGCCTTACCGCAGACACTTCACCTCCAGCTCCCAGAAACCTGACAGGTACTATAGAGTACCTGACTCTGACAAGTTCCTCTTCAAGAATCCTTCTGTGGCTCCAGAGACCATTTCCCAAGCACCAAAAGGCATTAAGGCTACTGCTGCCAAAAATCCTAAGCCTTCTGATAGAGATTCTAGAGCCTTGGACAGATGTGGTAAGAAGGTATACATTTTTGCTACTTTGGCCATTAGGGCTTTAAATTGCCAGTTTCATATGCTAAAGTATCAGCAGCATATTATGGGACTACGTAGACAGAAAATGATGTTGATTCCTGACTGTGCTGAGCACAAAGAATTGCAAGATTTAATGCATTTTGCAGAACAAGTTGGTAAACATACTTTGCAGTGTGGTTTTGATGCTTTAGAAGCATCTTGCAGGGCTGTTGTCACTGGGGGTCTGGTCTGTACTTAGAAGGCATGCTTGGCTTAAGGAACAAAACTTGCCAGATCATGTTAAAGTTAAATTACTGGATGCGTCCTTAAACCAAGACCACCTTTTTGGCAACAAAGCAGAAGAAGTCCTCAAAAGGATGGAGGAAAAAGCTAAATCTATGCAAACCGTTAAAGATTTCCTACAAGTACAGCCTCCCAGATTCAGTAGGCATTGGCCTTCAAAGAACTGGTCCTTTCCAGTCCCTTCCGAGCCTTCTCATGCCAAACCCAGGAACAGCAGGCCACCTAGGCTATAGTCTCAGACTACGCACAGATCTAAGCAGTGGTGGGCTCCCACTTCCAAAGCAGGGAGTAGTAAGCCACCCCCCCTACGGAAAAATGGCACAATGACTTAATCTTAAACCTTCCAAGCCCTGTTCTACTACCTGCTCCCTTAGGAGGAAAGCTCGCCCTGCATGGAAAAAACTAGGAACTCATTACCCAGGACAAATGGGTTTTGAACATAGTTTCCCAAGGATACAGACTACACTTCCACACACTACCAACCCCAAATGGTTGGCCAGACCTACCCCCAAATCAGTGGGCGGAGGCCCAACAGCAGGTTCTCTCTCTTCTCAGTATCAGGGCTATTCAACCTGTCCCAGCAGAACAAAGGGGACAAGGTTTTTATTCAAGACTTTTTCTGGTACCCAAAAAAGACAACTCCTGACATCCTATCCTGGACCTCTCTATTCTCATCACCTTTGTGGTGGTTTCAAAATTCAAAATGCTAACTCTTCAACAGCTTTTTCCTGTGCTAGCCAAGGATGCCTGGCTGGCAACCCTAGACTTAAAGGAAGCTTACTTGCACTTCCCAATAAGAGGGTCCTGCAGACAATACCTACGTTTCAGGGTGGGCTCCATGCACTTTCAGTTCTCTGCATTTCCCTTTGGCTTATCTACTGCACCCAGAGTGGTCACAAAGTGTCTAGCTCCAGCCATTGCATTTTGCAGGCAGAGAAATATTCAAATTTAGCCATAATTGGATGATTGTCTGATTCAGGCAGAAAGCCAGGACTTGCTATTACAACACTTGGCATTGGTAAAGAAACTTCTAACCTCACTGGGGTACACCATCAATGAAAAGAAATTTCAGCTAGTACCCTGCCAACAGATTGTATTCCTGGGAGCAAGCTTGAACACAACTTCCCAGATGGCATTCTCACTCCGGAGAAACAAGGTTATTTGACAAACTACTTCAAACTATTGGCCACAAAACTCCAGCTATCTGCAAGGAAAATACTGCAAGCTCTGGGGTTCATGGTCTCTTGCATTCTGCTAATTCCATATACAAGACTGCATATGAGGAAACTGCAATTGTATCTAAAAAGCCTTTGGTGTCAACATTCTCAGGACCTGGAAACAATGATTTCTATCATTCCTTGTATAAAGACATAGTTCCTGTGGTGGGCAGAGGCCTGCTACCACAACAAGGGACTCCCTTTCACTGTACCCCCTGCTGCCCAACAGATGCATCAGACTATGCATGGGGGGCTCACATGGCAGGGCAGTGCATTGAGGCGAAATGGAACCAGAGACAGATACACCTGCATATCAATCAAAAAGAAATGTTAGCTGTACAGAATGCACTGACAGCCTTCAAAGACCGTATTCTTCCAGGACAACTATTGGTAAAGACAGACAACACCACAGTTAAGTGGTACATAAACAAGCAGGGGGGAAACCACTCGTACCCTTTCTGCAGAATAGCCATGGCTCTGTGGGACACAACCTTAAGCTACCAAGTACACCTACAAGCACAATTCCTGCCAGGCAAACTAAATTCACTAGCAGAAGACTTAAGCAGAAATAACTAGAACCCAAAATATTCATCCTCTTGAGGAACAAATAGGGGACTCCAGAGATAGACCTGTTTGCTTCCCCTCCGAACTACCAATTGAACAAATTCTGCACAAGAACTCCCTACAGTCAAGCCTGGAAAGTGGATGCCCTGTCCTTTACCTGGGAAAGCCTCTCAGTTTATGCCTTTCCCCCTCTGCCTCTCCTCTTGAAGGTTCTACTAAAGATCAAACAGGACAAGCCAAGGACAATACTGATTGCACCCGACTGGCCACGCCAGCACTGGTACCCCTCTTGCGCAGTATGGCACTGCTACAACCATGGCACCTGCCTCAGACCCCTTCCCTGCTGTCCCAGCAGGCGGGCCAGATTCTGCACCTTCATCTTCAAACCCTGAACCTCTGCAGCCTGGCTAATTCCTTGAGCTCTTCTCTAGCATCCTTCAGTAAGCAGGTACTAGATGTTATTCATGAGGCAAGGAGGCCTAGTACTAGAAAATCCTCTGCTGAAAAATGGGAAAGATACTGTTCCTGGATCTAGGCTCAGGGGATGGGCACGACGGTGCCCAGCTTACCTCATATTCTACAGTACGTAACAGAAATGCTCCACAAGGGCCTATCTTTCCCGTCAGTTAAAATTCATGCCTCTGCCATTTCAGCACGTTATAATACTGAGCCACCCCTCTTCTCTCACCCCTTGCTAAAGCAATTCCTTAGAGGGGCCAAACATTTAAGACCCCCCAGGAGAGCTCCCACTCCAGCCTGGTACCTTAACTTTGTATTGGAAAAGCTCACTCCCCCTCCCCCCTTTGAGCCAGCTGCTACAGCAGAGTTGAAATTCCTTTCTTATAGGTTCATAGGTTCATACTAGGCTATCTGCCCAAGGGCATTTATAAGCCTAGCCCATAGTTATTTGGCTTGCCACCTCGCCACCCTTTAGTTTGAATAAAACTATGCCTATTATTTTGCTGTGCCTCTGTCAAGCAGTGACACTGAAGTAATCCCTGGGGTATATCTGCAATCCCCCATCCATTGGTCAAGATTCCTCTTGAACAAGGCCAGCGAGGTGCTCTGCCTCACATGTACCGGGATTTTGTTCCACAGCATAGGGAGTCTCTGGGTGATGAATCTGTCCCTCCAGCACGTTCTATTAATAACCGTGTCAAGGTTTAAGTCTCCCGCCCTTGTGGATCTGAGGGATCTAGATTTTTTGAGGTGAAGCATATTCATCAAATCAGGGTTTGACATGGCCTTATATGTCAGGCACAGATCACCTCTGAGCAAGCGGTATGAGACTGAATAGAGCTGGAGTTCTTTCAGTCGGGCAGCATAAGACATATTTTTGAGACCCTTTATCCTTTTGGTGAGGAACTTGGAAAACAGCCTTCCTTCTAGCCATCACTTCAGCAAGAAGAATGTCTGAATTACAGGCCTTCATGGCAGTGGAACCCTTCATTATCTTCCATGCGGACAGTGTTTCCCTCAGGACTAATCCTTCCTTTATGCCCAAGGTGGTGTCTACTGTGGCCCTAAATCAATCCATTTGCCTATGTTTTCCCTAATCCACAAAACAAAGCGGAACGGATACTGCACTCTCTGGACGTGCACAGACAACTTCGATTCTATTTGGACAGGACTAAGCCTATCAGAAAATTTGAACAGCTGCTAGTTAGCTTTGCTTCAGGAGCAGATGGGAAGGCCAGTTCAAAGCAAACCATTTTCAAATGGATATCCCATTGCAGTAATTTCTGCTACAAGCACCATGGAAAACCTACCCCACAGGGGATAAGATCACATTCCACCAGGACTGCATCTATCTCTGCGGCATTTCTCAGAGGAGTCCCTACCAGGGACATCCTAGAAGCTGCTACCTGGAGGCTCTGTACATACCTTCACCAAGCATTAACACTTGCCTGTCTTTACTAAATACAGAGCTGGATTTGCCACTGCAGTCTTGCAGGGATTAATAGCTGGCCCTAATGTTCTTTAACTTCCTCCTCCCTTCCTTAGCTTTGGGAATTTACCCAAATGTGATGACTGCAACAGTGAAACACGAAGAACATAGTACAGTTGTGTACACTTACCATAAGTGTAGATGTTCGAGTGTATTCACTGTTGCAGCCCCCTGACTTCTCTTGGCTGTACCTCTCCTTCTTGTTGCTATATTTATTTTTTCTTGTGTATTTGCTTTTTGATGGGGGTTTACCATACCATTTAATTGCTTCTTGTTGTGGGGGCACCTGACATCTGGAGCAAGAAAAACTGATGTAATGGCGTCGGCTGCATGTTTTATACCCCTGACGACCTGGCATCAGGGAAGAAGCAACAGCATCCAACCCAGAAATCCAAAGACTCTGGTATTTAGGCCGGCTGAGGGCTACCTGCAGGAAGCTAACCCAAGTGTGATGACTGCAACAGTGAATACACTCGAACATCTACACTTAGGGTAAGTGTACACAAATGTACTTTTCATTCCCAGTCATTGCTGAGAATCCTCAGTGGTAGTAATTTTCTGAGACATGCCCCCAACCCTCATCTCTGGGAAGCATGAGAGAGCTCAACCTCATATTTTCTGTTTCTGTTGACCAGAATTGTAGAGGTTTGGTCATAGATGGTTCTTCAGCCCTTTGTGTCATCTAATCAGCTCAGTTCTTTTCTGCCACTTGCACCAGTTTGGATATCATTTCTGGTGTACATCAGTGTAATGTTTCCAGACTTATTGCCTAAACTTAGTCACAAAAGCAGAGCCAAGTTCTCTACCACCACTACATGCGTTGTTTGATAGAAATGCAGGAAGTGAAGCACTGAAAGAAGTGCCATCTTTTCTAGTTGGTCGCCCTTCCACAGTGTAAGAAGTTACTTACCTGTATTGTTTCAGAGGATGGAGAAATTACTGATCTGTATCATTATCCAGAGGACAGCAGTTGTTGATAATTGCATGAGGAAAGACTTAAAAATGGTCTCAATGAACAGCCTCAGGTGGTCTGTGCCACCCTGATAGAAAGACTTGGATAAGTGAGGTAGGTCTGGTGAAAGCTATAATAGAAGTATAGTAATTTCCAAAATAGCATCATTCTCTGCTTATTTTTGAGCTTGCCCTTGATAAGTCATTGCTTATATTCATTCTAGTCCCAAGTTCTGGGGGATGATGAGGTGTTTGTGGGATTTGCACTCTCCACTTCTACCTTGGAGTTATATTGTGAGGTGTTGGTGCTTCCCAGCTGTGGTCCATTGCCACTTAACCTGGGGTGTAGTCTCTCTAGAGTCAGGGGTATTTTTTGCTGGCTGTCAACACAGTGCCTTCTGCCAGGTTTAGTGGGTCCAGTGGCCTGTTTTCTGTGGAGGCAGCCAGGTCTTCACATATCAGTACTCGTATTTTAAAAGGGTCTGACAACAGGTAAATGTTTGAAGGCCGGTAGAATTTTGAATCAAGGGTGTAGGAAGACTGAGCTGTGTCATAATTTTGAAAACCCAAAATATCAAAATCCAAAATATTGAAAATCAATTTAGAGAAAATCAGGAAAAAAATGAAAAGATGTTTTATGCAGGGGGGCAAGATCCTCCCACCTACTGTAGCTTATATGTATATTCAAGTCCAGGTACTCACAACAGTGGAGAGAGAGGAAATTCTCACTCCCCACTGTACTGCAGATGTTCTTCCATAGATCACTGTTGCACTATTCCAGTACTGATAGGTTATCTCACTGAGGTGTCCAGGTTCTGTCCGGCATACGAAAGTCAAAAACCTTCCATAATCTAGTCTATGACCTAGGCCCATGGGCCTAGGGGTACATAAGCAGACTTAAGAGCATAATAGGCTCAGACTGTCTTGCTTCCACTCCGAATACAGGATCTTTGATCCCGTTAGACTGTTCTCTATACTGTTGGCTGCTGATATTACCTACACTCGTTCAGATAAGTGCCCTTTCAGGGAGCAGCTAAGAGAGGGAAGTGTGACTATGATAGGCAGATATCTTAGCAGGACCTTCACTCCACAGTGCTTATTTTGTCTAGGAGGGGAGTACAGTTGCAGAAACTCTTAGATTTACTGATCATTTGTTCCTGAAACCCTTCATATCTGGCTGTCTTGGTTAAATACATACTTAAAAAAACAGCATCTGAAATGCCTCTCACAAACCAAAATAATAAAACCCTTGGCCTTGAATGTCTCAGTCTCATCTAAAAAGAAGCTCAAGAAAGTTAAGCCTGAACCTGTCTGTTGCCCAGTCTGATTCTGATGCACCCATTAAGATGCCACAGGAATCCACAGTACATACAGTTTCTTCTCAGGTACCCGCAACTTTGACCCTGCCGGAGGCTGGTATGGTGTCTGACTGTCACACATCTGAAAAAGCTGATACCAACACAAGAATCTGAAGGTGATTTCAGGAGGACAGGAGGGCATTCTTCAAATCCTTGTGAGGGAAGAGGTGTCTGGTATTTTGAGGGCCATCAGGTTCTGACTTGCCATGCTTTGTGAGGGCAGACAACTCCTGTGAAAAAGAAATAGAAAACAAAAACGTTCTCCTGCTCAGATGTCTTAAGCAGAGGAATGGGTAGATTTCTCACGGGGCCTGTACAAGGCTGTCTTGTCTCCGAAACCCCCTTCATTCATTTATCCTCCTCCACTTCCCCTTTATCATAAGAGACAACATGAATCTTCATCTGAGGAGGAAGAGGAGGGGTAGAATCAGACTCAACACACTTTGCACATCCATTCTCCTGATCAACTTGCTTTTGATACTAAGGACACTTTGTCCCCTGACTCCTCCTTTCAGGAGATCCCCTATGGGGAAACAACACTTTGGGAATCCAGACAAGAGTTTGATATCCAAAGAGTGTACTATAATTTGCTGGAAGTAGGGGTTCCCACACCTTCTCCTGTTCCTCCAGTCATGGAGGCCTTTTTAGACGTTTTTGTATCCTCTTCTACTTCTGTTTCCCAGCCTCCACCACTGCAAAAGACTGATGGGCTTTATAAGATATCTAAGGACCTTAAGATTCTCTACAAAAATACTGTAACAGATCCATGTGCTTTTTCTGTTTCTACTGACAGACCTACTAAGCTTCTTCCTGTGGCTGATGTTTAGTCATCTGCCAGATGATAGTGCTGGGTCTATATTATAAGATCGAAATTTTAGGTACTTGAATACCTAAAGCTTGATCTGTACATATCAAAAGCTAAAAAAACGCAAACGGCCACTTAATACAAAGTTTTCATCAGGGAAATAATTCTCTTGGCCGTTATGTGGAATTTGCCCAACGTGGAGCAATTTCAGAGTTGGTATATTTAGTTGGGGGGTGAAGCCCCCCATTTGATTTGGGTTTAAAAGTTTTTTTTTTTTTCCGTAGGCTAATTCTTTCCCTATGTGGAAGTGGCCGTTCGCGGTTTTTAGCTTCCGATATTCACAGATCGAGCTTTAGGTATTCAAGCACCAAAAGTTTCGATCTTATAATATAGACCCGATAGAGCCATGGACAGATACAGTAAAAAGGTTTACACTCTTCCCTTCAGAGCTTTAACTTACCAGACTCAAATAACAAAATACCTGTTGTCCATTTTAGGGGACTTAAGACCCTGGCTAATCCTGATTCTTATGCTAAGCAACAAGTATGTGGGCAAGCTATACAAGTTATAAGCACTCCATTAAATGCAGCTGTGTTGCTGAAAAGCTTCTTGTAGGGCTGCTGCTACTGGGTCATTTATTAGAAGATTTGCTAGGCTTCATCTATAATCCTTCCTTGAGGATGTTAAGGCCAAGCCTTTGGATTCACCCCTTGACAGGGATCTTTTATTGGGACACTCTGCAACAGAACTTTTCAAGACTTGGCAAGCGAAGAGTAAAATGATGCAGAACGTTTGTGCAGATTTTTCTGACATCAGTACATAGGTATCAGGGAAATTACCTGTTTAAATGCATTTCCTTTGTCAGCAGGGATTGGAAATCCTCTCAGAAGGGCAGGAAGCAACCAAGGAAAAGATGTTATGACAAACCTACCAGAGTGTTGGAACTGGATTTATGTTTTACTTTGTTTTTACCTAGCCTCCGAACACTGTTCTACAGAGCGGGCTCCAACACAAGATGCTAATTTGGTGTTATAGCGGTCCAGTGTTTACAACAGTTTCCGACCTTCACCTCGGGGGTCAGAGATCTGAACATTCTACACCAACACCCACCAAGTTTCCATTGCCCAGTTTCCATGATGAACGAAGCGGTATCTTGAAAGAAGTCTTAAAACCACCAGTGTTGGAGGACACAGCAGGCACACAAACTTGTGGTAAAACTGTCGAGGAGACAGTGGAAGATGAACTCTTACTCAAGACAGAGAACAACCTGTTAGCCTTTAAAAGTCTACAATGGGAAACAGAAAAAGTTATACCAAAAGGTCAAAGGATTCAAAAGAAACTAAATTGCAGAACCAGAATGAGGAACTGACCACACAATGGGAAACCCTCCTCATCGAAATAGGCCTAAACCTGGTAAAGCTACTTTTGGAGCACAGTCAAAAACTACAAGACCAACACTGGCAGTGCGTAGAGGAATTGAAATCTTAACAGCAACATGATCAGGACAAAGAAACAAAACTGGAACCCATCTTCACAAAAATCCAAGACCTGGACAACAAACTATGTATAAAAAAAAGAATGAATAAACAGGGACCTTAATCTCAATCAAGCATTTGAAAGATCGGGGGGGGGGGGTGTTTTCCATCAAATGAAAAGGTGCTCAGGCAAATCAGATCAACCAATGGAGGAGAAGCATCACCCCACAACTCAGCACGTCCCACCTGACATTAGCCACTAACAACACAGTTAACCAACAGGTTTTTCAATGAGGCAAAAACAGTTCTGAGCTAGACCCCCAACTCCACTCCTCTCCTCCAATATACCATGAGCGACAGCAGACGTAGACCCCTCAGAAACACAGGGACCCCCCCCCCCCGGGCCAACACACAATGGAAGCATTCCACCACAGGTTCAACCTGTCTCCTATCAACCACCAGTACCACAGGGAAAAAAGGACCTGAAGCATCTGTGAGTCCCACCACCCAACCTCCCAGACCAGAGAACCGCCTCCAGTAACAACCCAGGATCAAAATTTGGACTCACTCCAAAAAGCCATTAACAGACACGGAAAAATGATGTTAGAAAAAGGTCTCACTTTTGTCCCACACCAAAGGAGCAATGTGGTACAGAATCTTGTAGACCTCAAGATTTCCGCAAGGAAAATGAATCGTAATAATCTTTTTTCACAACAAAGTTAAACTTACTCTGTAAAAAAAAAAAAAAAAAGGAAAAGAAAAATGGAAAAATACCAGCAATTTCTGTGTCCCTCCACACCCCATTGTCTCTGCCTTTGAGATTAAATGCAAAGCGGATATCAAAAAGGCTGTCAGCAATCGTCCCAAGAAACATTTTTACTGTCTAAAACTGCAAGAATGAAAAACCCTCAGAGAGCTTAGCTCCAACCCTTCCCACAGAATCATGAAGGCAGACAAAGGTGGAGGCATCCTGGTAATGGACACAGAGGCCTACATACAAAAATAGAATCCATGTTGAGCAACCATGACTACTATGAAAAAAAAAACTATTTCAAGTAAAAGCAGCCTACGAAAACATTACATTAGAACTCTTTGAAAAGAGTGATGCTGGACTTAGCGAACATCTGCTTGACTTCATTACAGTGGCCGAGGAAAAAATAAAGCCCCATAAAAGCATCGTAGACCCTCCTTACAGGCTGATCATTGCCAGCAGGCATAGTGTCACAGAGCCTCTGTCCATCTACCCAGAGGTTCAGATAAAATCATTAGCTGAAAGCAGCTCATCCTTCATTCTAGATACTGGGGACTTGCTCAAGCAAATCTGAAACATTAAAGTTGATGAGTAATCTTTTTTGGTCACCATAGCTGTAGAAGCACTCTACACAGTGCTTCCACATGAATCTTGCATAAAAGCGGTAGTTGAATCCCTCGTGGACCAAGTGACACAACACAGGTAACCGAAACCATCAGCAAGTTCCTCAAGCTGCTCCTTGAAAACAGCTGCTTTACTTTCTGCTGGTCCTATTACAGACAAAAGTGAGGTATAGCAATGGGAGCCACTATGGCTCCCAGCCTCACCAGTACAGCCTTAGGAAAATGGGAGAAGGACCACATGTACAACTCCCCCTTTTCCAAGCACATGAGGTACGATTACCACTTTATAGACATTCTTATAGTTTGGAACAGTCCCACACAATAGCTCCTGAATCTCTTTGACCACATTGGAAAATCAACTGATTTCATAAGATTTACCCACTCGTACCACAAGACAGAAGCATGCTTCCTAGAGCAGGTGGCTCAGCAGAACTATCAAACAACCTTTTTCAGAAACCCACCAGGGAAAATCTCCTACTGTACAGGGATAGCATGCATCCCATGAAAACCAAGATGAAAGTAGTGAAATCCCAAGGCTTAAGTGTGGCATAGGTGTCAAAAGAACTCTGGGATTTCACTAAAAGCATAGCCAACCTAGAGAAAGATTTTCTCGCATGTGGCTACAGTAAAAAATTTATCTTTGATATACTGGAGCCCATCCACAAAAAGAAAATATGCCAACCTGGACTTTCCTACAAATGAAACATGGAGAAAAAAGAATGATCTGAAGCCCCCCAGAGATATCTCTGTGATGCTGACCCACTCAGCTGGCTTCAGACACCTTGTCAGAATCATAAAAGACAACTGAGTTATCAACAACAACCCTTCAGTTAAAGACATCCTTCCAACCAGACCCAGCTTCGACATCAGGAGAAATGAGAACATCTGCGATTTCTTAGAGATGACGGAAAAACTACCAATATCCACAGCTGACCTCCCTAATGGAACCTACGCATGTGGACGACCCAACTGCAGATATTGTTACTGTATGAGCAACCGCTCTAGTTTCATAATCCCCATGGATAACTGCGTTAAGCAAAGCTGTGAGCCCAGCAACTGCAGTACTGAAAACATAGTGTACAGGACACAATGTTCTCTGTGTCCAGCCTTCTACATAGGCAAAACCATAAACAAATTAAAGACTAGGATAGCGCATCATCTGACTGATATATGATACGATACAAGAACCAAAGTAACAGTCTCACTAAATACCTGATGAATAAACCAGGACATGACACATCTTCCATGTGCTTGACCATACCCCTAAAGGCGATCACCATAGACCTTTGAATGATCAACTGGAAAAAAAGAGAGCTTGAGTGACAGATTAGATTGGAAGCCTGCAGGCCACTAGGCTTAAACACATGGATGTCTGTCAATAGTGTATTAAACCTCAGGAGACTCCACCATCATTCCTGCTACTAAAATAGCCATAGTCACTTGCTTATTTTTATTATCATTTGGTGTTCCAGTTAACTATTCCAAGTTTTATTGTGTAACATGTTTTAATTTTTTGTGTTATCAGTCAGGTTTACAGTGTGTTTGTATGCTGTTTTGAAGCACTAACTTTCTGCCACTCAGTATTAACTCAGGACCATTTTTATTTTTATATTTATAACTTTTTATGTTTAATATTGTAACTCTTTCTTTATATTGTCCTGCAGCTCTGAATATATCTTGAATGCAGATCCCTACAATTCCCTCCAATGCAGATCCCTACAATTCCCTCCCTCCCATCACAAATAAAATCAACCCCCCATCCCAATCACTCCATGGTAGGGGATCCCTAATACAAACCCAAGTAGACTTTTAATGATTGGGCTTTCATTTTGAGTTCTCATATATCTTATTTGCATACTCTGAGTTATGACTATTTTAATTTTGTCCTTAAATTTTCCCTTGTAGCATTGGAATATTTGATACTCCTGCTGTTTGCAACCTAAAGGGAGAGTGTCAAAGATATGGTGTCCAGACAACCCTTTCTTTTTTTTCCCTGGCAATATGTAGATGTTCATCGTGCATACAGCTGCAGTAATCACAGATGGGTTTTCTGCCATCAGGCGGGTCCTCGGTCGGCCGAATTCCAAAGTCTAGGTCCGGCGTCGGTTGTTGTCGCTTTCTTTCCTGACGTCAGTGCGACAGGGGTATATAAGACACAGCCGACGCCATTTTCTTCAGTCTTTTTTGCCGCGCGGTGCCCGAAGCAGAAGCAGTTCGCAAGTGCCGGTCGGCCAGCTCCTGAAATTACGAAAAATTGGAAACCGAAGTCTTCTTTAAAGCTAAGTACCCCATTGGGGAAACTTTTCTTGCCTCAGACCGATGTCAGACAAAGTTAACAATTGTATTTCATGTGGGAAGCAAATACCGCATAAGGATTTCCATTCCCTCTGCATACCTTGTTTAGGCCCAGACCACGACGTCTCTGGCTGTCGCTTTTGCGCTACCTTCAATAAACGCACTATTAAGCGTCGGGCAGAGTTCGCCCAGCACTTTTTTGGTAACGCCTTTGATTATAAAATGTCATCGGAGACTCCGACTACCGTTTTGTCCAAAAAACGCAAGGACAAAGACCGACACGCGAGGTCCGCGGTCTCCACCGACACCACGCCAAAACCGGCTACACGTGGTCCGGTTCTCCGTGAGATGCCTACGCAGCCTCTGACTACCGACGACACTTCTTTGGCGGTGTCTTCTGTAACCGAGACCGCAGGTACCTCAGCCCATACCCAGACTACAACCACCGAAGCCACTGTGAGTGTTGAGCCACCTAATGTGGACAGGTCCACTTCCACCCATGGTGTCTTTAGACCCTCATCTTCCTTTTCCATAAAGGCCTTTACTAAGTCCAAATCAGCCATGCATCCCAAGAGGCCTGTTGCACAGGGCCCATCTCCAGGCCCCATGCCTAAAAAGCAGATGCTAAAAATGGCTGAGGATTTAATTATTCTTATCAGGGGTTCCCAACCCCCTCCAGACAAGAGACCCAGAGTGGAGGAAGATTCTCCCTCTTCTGACCAGGGCTCCATTTTTTCAGAACATTCTGATGAAGAGGAACACTTGTACTCCCCTTTTGAAGATTCTGATGCAGAGCAGTCCATTCCTTCTGTATCTCCCCCAGAGGATTTTTCTTTTGGGAAACCTTGCACACCTTGAGGGAACACTTCCATTGGGAAGGCCAAGACTTTTCTGATTCCAAGAAAAGACTTAGGGAATTTCTTTGTTACCTCAGCACAGACCTCTGGCGATACCTCCTGTCTTGGACATACTTGATGATGTTTACTCGGAGGCTTGCCTTAATCCGGATTCCTGCCTCCTGCCCCAGTCAAGCCTGATAGGTACTACAGAGTTCCTAACTCTCACCAATTTCTTTACAAAAGCCATAATGCTGACCCTGAAACCATTTCTCAAGGCCCCAAGGGAATGAAGGCCTCTACTGCTAAGAATCCACTACCTTCCGAAAGAGAGTCTAGATCCTTAGAAAGGTGGGGAAAAAAGGTATATACCTCGGCCACCCTAGCCATGAGGGCCTTAAATTGTCAGTTCCATATGCTTAAATATCAACAGTCTCTGTTATCACAATTAAGAAATAAAATGTCTCAACCTGGACAACCAGATTTGAAGGAGTTGCAGGATATGATGCATAGTGCAGAACAAGTGGGTAAACACACCTTACAATGTGGCTATGATGCCCTAGAGGCCTCAAGTAGAGCTGCTGTGACAGGATCAGTCATTCGTAGACATGCCTGGCTTAGGGAACAAACCTTGCCTGATCATGTTAAAGCTAAACTACTAGATGCTCCTTTACAAAAAGATGTACTATTTGGTACCAATGCTGAGGAGATACTACGGAAAATGGAAGAAAAAGCTAAATCTATGCAAACTGTCAAAGCTTTTCTACAGGTTCAACCACCACATTTTAGCAGAAATTGGCCTTCAAAAAACTGGTCCTTTCCAGCCACGGACAAGCCCCAAAGAGGTAGATACAGGTGCACAAGGGGCAGAGGACAATCTCAAGGATCATATAGAGGCAGACAATGGCAAACTCCAGCACCAAGAGGTGGCAAAGACAGTGCACAACAATACAGGAAACAAACCCAATGACTTCCTCCTTTTCATGCCAAGCAAGTCTCAGCTGGCAGCACCCTTGGGAGGAAAGCTGGCATTATTTACAAGAAATTGGCATATTATCACAACAGACAAATGGATCCTGGACATTATAAACAGAGGCTACAGATTTCATTTTCACACTCTTCCAAAAATGAGAGGCATGCGAACCTGCCACACAATCAAAGGGCGAGGCTCAAATACAAATTTCAAAGCTCATGGACATGAAAGCTATTCAAGAGGTACCTACTCACGAACAAGGTCAAGGTTTTTATTCCAGACTATTTCTGGTACCAAGGAAAGGAACCGACTGGAGACCCATTTTGGACTTATCCATCCTAAACACATTTCTACTGTACCAAAATTCAAGATGCTCACATTACAGCAGCTTCTTCCCATGCTGGGCAAGGAGTTTTGGCTGGTAACATTGGACCTCAAGGAGGCATACCTGCATGTCCCAATCAGACAAAGCTGCAGAAGATACCTCAGATTTCTTGCAGGTTCAATCCACTATCAATTCTCTGCATTGCCCTTTGGCTTACCTACTGCCCAGAGTATTCACGAAATGCCTGGCATCAGTAATTGCCTACTGCAGACTTCAAGGGATACAAATTTACCCTTATTTGGACGACTGCCTGATCCAAGCGGACAACAAGCACATACTTCTGGAACATCTGGCTTATGTAACACGGTTATTGAATTCTCTGGGATACACAGTCAACAAAGAGAAATCCAGGCCAACACCAACTCAGAAAATAACTTTCCTGGGTGCCAACTTGGACACAAACACCCAGATGGCCTATCTTACGCCAGAAAAACAGGGGCAACTAACTCAGTACTTCAAAATACTAGCAAATTGTACCAGGCTCACTGCAAGGAAAATCCTGCAGGCTCTGGGCTTCATGGCATCTTGCATTCTTTTAATCCCATGTGCAAAGTTGCATATGAGGAAACTTCAATGGTACCTAAAAACCTATGCTCTCAACACAGCCACAGTTTGGAAACAATAATACCAATAATCCCATGTTTGCAAAGGAATTTCTATGGTGGGCCCAAGCATGCCAAACAAACACAGGTCTTCCATTCTGCAAGCCTCAAGCAAATCAAGTCATCACAACAGGCGCCTCAGACTACGCCTGGATGGCGCACATGACAGACAGGTGTATTCAGGGCAAATGGTCCCAAAAGGAAAAGCACCTTCACATCAATCAAAAAGAAATGCTAGCAGTGACAAATGCAATTACAGCTTTCAAGGACCTCCTGCATCCAGGGCAATTATTGATAAGAACAGACAACACCACAGTAATGTGGTACATAAACAAACAAGGAGGAACACATTCATACCCCCTGTGCAGGCTAGCCATGTCACTTTGGAACTTGGCTCTGGAATGGCAAATCGAACTTCAAGCACAGTACTTGCCAGGATTGGAAAACACGCTGGCAGACAATCTAAGCAGAAATATGACAGACCCACATGAATGGAAGTTGCATCCTCAAGTGTTTACAAAGATAATCCAAGTGTGGGGAAGGCCAGACATAGATCTCTTCGCCTCCCACAGGAATCATCAATTGAAAAAGTTCTGTTCAAAGACCTTTCATCTAAAGGCCTGGAGAGTGGACACCCTTTCTTTCAGTTGGGCAGCATGGACAGTTTACGCTTTCCCACCTTTTGCCTCTTCTGCCCAAGGTGCTCTTGAAAGCAAGAGCAGACAGACCGAAGATGATACTGATTGCTCCAGACTGGCCAAGACAACACTGGTACCCACTCCTGAGGAGCCTAACACATACTCCTCCCTGGACCCTACCTCTAATGCCTCTTCTACTGACTCAGCACAGCTACAAATCTCTTCACAGTCAGCTGAAAACACTCAATCTGGCTGCATGGAAAATTCCTTAACACCACAACAGACCCTACTCTCCAAAGAGGTGCAGGATGTCATTTTGGAGGCCAGAAGGCCATCTACTAGAAAGGCTTACTCCGCAAAATGGAAACGGTTTTGCGCTTGGAATGAGAAAAAAGGCCAGGATCCTAGAAAACTGAATTTGCCTCAGATATTACAGTATCTAGCTGAGCTGCTAAACAGTGGGCTTTCATTTTCCTCCATCAAAATTCATGCCTCAGCCATTTCTGCAGAATACAACACTGATCCACCCTTATTCTCTCACCCACTTTTAAGACAGTTCCTCAGAGGGGCTAAGAATATAAGACCTCCAAGGAAACAACCAATACCAGCCTGGGATCTTAATCACATTCTAGAAAAATTAACATTGCCTCCCTTTGAACCAGCTGCCTCAACAGATTTGCAATATTTGTCCTGGAAAACAGCTTTCCTTCTGGCCATTACCTCAGCTCGTAGGGTTTCGGAACTACAAGCCCTCATGGCTGTGCAGCCCTTTCTCTTCTTCCATCAGGACAGGGTTTCCCTACGAACCAACCCGTCATTTATGCCTAAGGTAGTATCCAGGGTAGCTTTAAATCAGGCCATGCACTTACCTACCTTTTACCCCAATCCTCAAAACAAAGGGGAAAGGCTGCTACATTCCTTAGACATCCATAGACAGCTACGTTACTATTTGGACAGAACAAAGCCTTTCAGGAAATCAGAACAACTTTTTGTGTCCTTTGCTGTAGGAGCTCAAGGGAAGCCAATTTCCAAACAGACAATTTCAAAATGGATAGGCCATACGGTTTTGTTACTCCTTTCATGGCAAATCTGTTCCTTCAGGCATCAGATCCCACTCCACAAGGGCCACAGCTACCTCTACAGCCTTCCTCAGAGGAGTCCCTACCAAAGATATTTTGGAGGCAGCCACTTGGAGTTCTGTGCATACCTTCACAAAACACTACCACCTGCCTTTATACTCCAAAACTAGAGCAGGCTTTGCCACTGCTGTGTTGCAGGGCATTCTGGCTCCTCCCAGTTCCACCTAGTGCCTACCACCCTGTGCGTAGCTTTGGGATTCTACCCATCTGTGATTACTGCAGCTGTATGCACAATGAACATAGTACAGTTTTGTACCTACCATAAATGTAGATGTTCGAGTGCTAATACAGCTGCAGTACAGGTTTCCTTCCCCTCTTGGTAAAGGCCTAGTGGCTAACACCTCCTCATACAACCTGATTGGGTTATCCTTCTATGGTGTATTTGCTTGCAACTACTGATTTTTGATTATATTGCATTGCATGATTATATATATAATTTATGTATTGCCTTCCTTCTGGGGGCACCTGACATCTGGGGCAAGAAAGACTGAAGAAAATGGCGTTGGCTGTGTCTTATATACCCCTGTCGCACTGACGTCAGGAAAAGCGACAACAACTGGCCGGACCTAGACTTTGGAATTCGGCCGACCGAGGACCCGCCTGGCAGAAAACCCATCTGTGATTACTGCAGCTGTATTAGCACTCGAACATCTACATTTATGGTAGGTACAAAACTGTACTTTTTTGCTATAAAAAACAATTGTACCTTTTATTTATCCCACGTTTTGCTATATTTTCTTTGCATTTTAAGATTTTAGTTCAGCAGAGCGTCACGCTCTCACTTCACTCAATCAGAACATCCCATAAGCTGACATCCCTTTTTCCCCACCCCCTGATGTTCTTCGTGTTTCACTGTTGCAGTCATTACACTTGGGTTATCCTGCTGACAGGCTACCCTCAGTCAGCCTGAATTCCAAAGTCTAGGTCCGGCGTCGGTTGCTGTTGCATCTTCCCTGACGTCAGTGCGCCAGGGGTATAAAAGATGCAGCTGACGCCATCTTCTTCAGTCTTTCTTGCCTCGCGGTGCCCAAAGCATAAGCAGTTTGCAAGTGCCGGTCGGCCGACTCCTGAGATTTTCATGTTCAAATTTCAGATCCGAAGTCTTCATTAAAAGCTAAGTACGCCGTTGGGGAAACTTTTTTCTTGTTCCAGACCGATGTCAGAAAAAGTTAATAATTGCATTTCTTGTAGGAAGCAAATACCTCATAAGGACTTTAATTCTTACTGTATTCCTTGCCTAGGCCCTGACCACGACGTTGCTAGTTTTCGGTTTTGTGCTAGATTTAACCAACGCACTATTAAGCGTCGGTATGATTTTGCATTACACTATTTTGGCAGATTATTTAATTATACGATGTCGTCGGATAGCCATCAGACTACCGGAATTCACAAGAAACGCAAAGAAAAAGAAAAGGACAGGCATCCGAGGTCCAAAACCGACGACAAGGCTTCTTCTAAGCCAGTCGCCGGTTTGCCGGTTCTCAGTGAGGCGCCTTCGCAGCCCCTGATGCCTGCTACTTTAGACCCGCAGGCCACTACCGATTCCCACGTGGAGTCGATTAGGCCACTGGAAGCTCAAGGTATTGGACCTTCGGAGACTGTTCCCTCAGATGGGTCCGGAGCCGCTGAGCAGGCATCGGCTTCTGAGGGTGTTTTCAGACCTACTCAGTTATACATTAAAATGACTTCAGCTTCAAGGGCAAAGACTAAAGCACCTTTAAAGACAAAGAAACAAGTACAACAGCCTTATGGACAGGCCTCCATGCCCAAAAAACAGATGCTCAAAATGGCAGAAGACTTAATTACTTTGATCAGGGGTTCCCATACCCCACCTGATAAAAGGCCTAGGCAAGAGACAGAATATGAATCTTCAGATCAGGTTTCCATTTCATCTGATTCCTCTTCTGATCAGGAATACTCTCTTCCTCGCTATGAGGATTCTGATGCTGAAGAATCTATCCCTTCAGCCTCTCCTCCTGAGGATTACTCTTTTGGGGAAACCTTGCATACCATGAGGGAGCATTTTCACTGGGAGAGCCAAGATTTTTCAGAATCTAAGAAAAGGCTCAGACTTCCTTTTACTACCACAACACAGGCCCCTAGCTTTTCCACCTGTGTTAGACATTGTAGATGATGTATTTTCAGAGTCCAGTCTGACCTCTGACTCCTTACCTCCAGCTCCTGTTAAGCCAGACAGGTACTCCAGGGTTCCTGACTCTCATAAATTCCTTTTTAAAAACCCTGCTGCTGACCCAGAAACAATCTCTCAGGGTCCCAAAGGGGTCAAGGCTTCCGCTGCAAAAAACCCTACCCCTCAGACAGGGATTCTAGGGCATTGGACAGATGGGGAAAAAGATTTACACTTCTGCTACCTTGGCTATAAGGGCTTTAAATTGTCAGTTTCATATGCTCAAATATCAGCAATATATTATGTCACTGCTTAAACAGAAAATGTTGATAAGTTCTGAATGTGCAGAAAACAAAAGTGCAGGATTTATTGCATGCAGCTGAACAAGTTGGAAAGCATACTTTGCAGTGTGGTTTTGATTCTTTGGAGGTCTCCTGCACATAGCCGGCCTTAGGCATAGGCCGACTAGGCAGCTGCCTAGGGTGCCGCTCTAACAGGGGTGCTTTTCTAGTATTTATTTGCTGTAAGTAGATCAGGATGGGGGCACCAAGTTGTGTGGTGGAGGGCACCGTGTAACCCTTTTGCCTAGGGCACCAGTTGACCTTAGGCCGCTCCTGAGTCCTGCAGGGCCGCTGTTATGCGTTCTGTCATCAGGAGGCATGCTTGGTTAAAGGAACAAAATCTGCCTGATCATGTCAAAGCAAAATTATTAGACACTCCATTACATCATGATACCTTGTTTAGTGTTAAAGCAGAAGAGGTGTTAAAGAAAATGGAGGACAAAGCTAAATCTATGCAAACGGTTAATGATTTCTTACAGGTACAGCCTCCTAGATTTAGCAGACACTGGCCTACAAAGAATTGGTCCTTTCCAGTGTCAGACAGACCACAAAGGGGCAGATACAGATGCCCAAGAGGCAGATCCCAGCCCCAAGGTTCGAACAGGTCTAAACAATGGGGTGCTTCTACCTCCAAAAGTGGAGAAGACAAATCACAGCCATACAGGAAACAGTCCCAATGACCCCCCCCCCCCCCCCCGCCTGCACCAAGCACTTATCTTTTGGCAGCACCTTTAGGGGAAAACTAGCACTTTTTTCTCAAAATTGGCACATAATAACCCAGGACAAATGGGTCCTAGACAAAGTGTCACAAGGCAACAAGTTTCACTTCCATACCCTGCCAAGGACAAACGGTTGGCCAGACCTGCCAAAACATCAATGGGCAGAGGCACAAAAGCAAGTCTCATCCCTCATGGACATGAGGGCCATTCAACAAGTACCAGAGCAAGAGCAGAGACAAGGATTTTATTCAAGACTTTTCTTGGTCCCAAGAAAGAACAAGACCTGGAGACCAGTACTGGACCTATCGATTCTAAACACATTTCTGGATATACCAAAATTCAAAATGTTGACTCTACAGCAACTTCTGCCCATGCTGGGCAAGAAGGCTTGGTTTGTGACTTTAGACCTAAAAGAGGCATACCTGCATGTCCCAATCAGACCGACATGCAGAAGATACCTCAGATTCAAAGCTGGCTCAATGCACTACCAATTCTCTGCACTGCCTTTTGGCTTATCTACTGTGCCCAGGGTCTTCACAAAGTGCTTGGCACCAGTAATTGCATTCTGCAGACAAAGAGGAATACAAATATATCCTTACTTGGACGACTGCCTCATTCAAGCAGAGAACAAGGACATTCTACTACAGCATCTGGCGTTTGTAGAGAGATTTCTAACAGGCCTAGGGTACACAGTCAACGAAAAGAAATCAAAACTAGTACCCTCTCAAGAGATAATATTTCTGGGTGCAAGCTTAAATACAACTACCTAGGTGGCTTATCTCACACCAGACAAACAAAGACAACTGACTGCCTATTTCAAACTGTTGGCAACAAAGGCCCAGTTATCTGCAAGAAAAATTCTGCAGGCTTTGGACTTCATGGCATCCTGCATTCTACTAATTCCATATGCGAGACTGCATATGAGGAAACTTCAATGGTACCTAAAAAGTGTTTGGACTCAACATTGCCACAGTCTGGAAACAATAATTACCCTCATTCCCTGCCTGCAACAGGAGTTTCGATGGTGGGCGAAGGCTTGTCACCAGAACAAGGGGCAGCCATTCACTTTACCCCCAGCCAGGCAAACATTAACAGATGCATCAGATTATGCCTGGGGGGCCCACATGGCAGGAAGGTGTATTCAAGGCACATGGTCTGCAATCAAAAAGAGATGCTAGCTGTTCAGAATGCCCTGACAGCCTTCAAGGACCTACTTCATCCGGGACAACTACTGATAAAGATAGACAACACCACAGTCATGTGGTATATAAACAAGCAGGGAGGCACTCATTCTTACCCCCTTTGCAGACTAGCCATGACTTTGTGGGACACAGCATTGACTTACCAAGTACATCTGCAGGCACAATTCCTGCCAGGAAAGATAAATACTGTGGCAGACGAACTAAGCAGAAACCTCATGGATCCCCACGAGTGGAAATTGGATCCACAAGTCTTCAGCATAATAACAAGGAAATGGGGATGCCCAGAGATATATCTATTTGCCTCTCCTCACAACTACCAACTAAAAAGATTCTGCACAAGGACTTATCACAGACAAGCATGGAAAGTGGACGCCCTATCTTTCAGCTGGAAAAGCTTAGCAGTATATGCCTTTCCTCCACTGCCTCTCCTCCCCAAGGTAGTCCTAAAGGTCAGATAGGAGAAGCCAAAGATGATACTGATTGCCCCAGACTGGCCTCGCCAGTACTGGTATCCAATTCTAAGGAACTTGTCTCAATGCTCGGCTTGGACCTTGCCTCAAATACCTCATCTGCTATCCCAGCAAAACAGTCAGATCCTGCATAGCCAGCTAAAGACCTTAAATCTGGCAGCATGGCGGAGAATGTAGTCATACAAAACGCGCCTCTCACTAAAGCTGTGATGGATGTCATTTTGGAGGCCAGAAGTCCTAGTACCAGAAAATCGTACGCTGGAAAATGGAAGTGATTCTGTGCTTGGAACCGGGCACAAGGAATTGACACAGCTGTACCAAATATTCCTCAGATTTTGCAATACTTACTGAGATGCTGGACAAAGGCCTATCCTTTTCATCAATTAAAATTCATGCCTCTGCCATTTCGGCTCATTACAATACAGAGCCACCAATCTTTTCTCATCCTTTGTTAACTCAGAACCTCAGAGGACCCAAAAACTTAAGGCCTCCAAAGAGATCACCAATACCTGCATGGGACCTCAATTACGTCTTGGGAAAAACTCACCCTGCCTCCTTTGAGTCAGCCGCTACAGCTGATATAAAGTTTTTATCTTGGAAAACAGCTCTGCTCCTAGCAATAACTTCTGCAAGACGAGTCTCAGAGCTACAGGCACTCATGGCTGTGGAACCTTTTATCATTTTTTATCCAGACAGGGTTTCTCTAAGGACAAACCCGACATTTATGCCTAAAGTAGTGTCCAGTGTGGCCCTTAACCAAACTAGTCATCTGCCTACTTTTTATCCAAACCCACAGAATAAGGGGAAGAGAATTCTGCATTCTTTGGACATACACAGACAACTACGCTTCTACTTGAACAGAACCAAAGCTTTCAGAAAGACGGAGCAACTACTAGTGGCATATGCTGCAGGATCACAAGGAAAGGCTATCTCAAAGCAGACTATTTCTAAGTGGATAGGCCACTGCATTTGTTTCTGCTATGCACAACATGGCAAGCCAGTGCCTAAGGGCATTAGGCCACATTCAACCAGAGCAGCAGCCACTTCAGCAGCCTTCCTCAGGGGAATACCAACCAAAGACATTTTAGAGGCCTGGAGTTCAGTGCACACCTTTACAAAGCACTATCATTTACCACTCTACTCTAAATCCAGGGCAGGCTTTGCCACTGCAGTTCTGCAGGGCCTTATAGCCGCTCCTAATGCTATATTAGCTCCAGCCTCCAAACCATAGCTTTGGGATTCAACCCAGGTGTAATGACTGCAACAGTAAAACACGAAGAACATAGTACAGTTGTGTACACTTACCATAAATGTAGATGTTCGAGTGTATTCACTGTTGCAGTCCAGGTTACCCACCCACCATCCCCCATTTCTTTGCTGGAACATATCTGCACTTCTCTAATCTGTACAACCTATGTGGTGTATTTGCTTGTAGATGAAGGTATAATATATTTTGGTGCATGCATGTTTTATTGACATATTTTTTAGCCTATCCTTTTGGGGGCACCTGACATCTGGGGCAAGAAAAACTGAAGAAAATGGCGTCGGCTGCATCTTTTATACCCCTGGCGCACTGACGTCAGGGAAGACGCGACAGCAGCCGACGCTGGACCTAGACTTTGGAATTCAGGCTGTCTGAGGGTAGCCTGCCAGCAGGATAACCCAAGTGTAATGACTGCAACAGTGAATACACTCGAGCATCTACATTTATGGTAAGGGTACACAACTGCACTTTCCTCGCTACTTTTTTTGACATTCCCAAGATTGTTTTGATTCCCCTGGGAAAACCACGGCTCTTAATACCCAGTTCCGTTAAAAAAAAGTCATAAATTCCATAAACTGTAGGTGAAAATGCTTTATTACAGTTAAGCTTTCGCCCTTCAAAGGTAAGGCACTTCCAAGTCTTAACTTTATTATAGCATTTTCATCTTTGATTTGGGGGTTGTACTTTTCTTCTTCTGCAGCCTATCTAGTTTCTTGCTTAAAAATTCTCATCAAAGCTAAAAGTAAAATAGGTGAGACAAAGAAAGTAAAGGACAATTTTGTGGGTAAATTTATTGTAACCCACCTAAAAAGTTAATAGATCGACAGGTTTCGTCAGCATTTACTGAAAAAAAAAGGAACTATAATCAGTAGCACTACTGGTGAATTAACCGTCAGCAATTAGTTACCTGCAAAAGAAAAACATTACATGGAAGAACCTTGCAAAAAGTGCTACATCAGCTTAATTTTTTAACAATAACAACCACAGAGCTCAAACTACTGTGATTACTGATGCACCATAATCTTCAGCGATGTACCAGCAAATCAGCATTTTGTTTTCCTTCAGACAGCAGATGAGTAAACAGAGATATAGGGGTTGACACACCAAACTCTTGAGTGGCATTACTGACAGACCCTAAGCTTCTGTGATCTGCTTGCATATCAAACATTTTATGACCAACATGGCAAGTGAATGGCGTAACAGATTTTGCTTCAAATGGCATTTACTGAAAAAAATTGAACTATAATCAGTACCATTATTGGTGAATTAATCGTCAGGAATTTAGTTACCTGCAAAAGGAAAAAAAACTTCTTTAAGAACTTTGCAAAAGGCGCTGCATTATCTTAAACTTTTTTTTTTTTTGACAATAAGAGGCACGGAACTCAAACGGCTATGTTACTGGATCGTTGTAATCTTCAGCAATGTACCGTACAATCAATATTTTTGCAGCTGATGGCAGGCAAAAATAAGGGTTACATCACACTGCATTTTCCAAACACCAGAAATCACGGAACTGTAAAGATTGGCATTACTGATAGACCCTTAGCCTCTGTGATCCACTTGCACCAGAAACATAGGGGGAGCCCACTATACTTTAAATAGAATCACTGTGTGGTTGTCTGCGAGTATTCGCAAAAAGCCTGTATGCATGCATGTATGATCGCAAATTAATGTGTTTAGGTGAGTACGCATGAATATATGTGCGAGAGTGTGAACGTGCGAGTGTGCATTAGTGTGTGTGTGTGTGCAAGCATGTGAGTGTGTGCATGTGGGTGTGCGCAAGTGCGCGTATGTAGTTGTGAGTTTGCAATATCCAGCTACTTGGAGAATCAACACTTTTAGTTGCAGAAACTTTGTATGTACCTTCTCAGTATGTGCATATACTTTTATAAATACCTGTTTTGCATCAGGTTATTTGCTATATGACTTCCCATCCATTTTATCACTGTTCTTTGGGTGCTCACATTTTAGAACATTTGTGCTACTTGTATACTAAAGTTCATAGGTAGGTACTAGGCTATTGGCCCAAGGGCCTAAGTAAGCCTAGCCAACAAGGTTCCCTAACTTATGCTACCGAAGAAAGTTATTTTCCTGTGCCCCTGTTGAGCAGAGCCACAGAAGTGATCCCCGGGGTGTATTTCCTATTTCCCATCCACTCAAGATTTTTCTTGAAGAGTGCTAATGAGGAACTTTGCTCGACATAGATGGGTAGCTTGTTCCAGAGTATGGGAAGTCTCTGGGACAGGAATATATCCCTCCAGCATGTCCTGTTTATTATGGTGACAAGGTTTAGGTCCCTACAGCATGCAGCTCAGAGGGATTGGGATTTCTTTAGGTGTAGCATGTCCAGCAGTTACTCAAAGTGGAAAGGGATAGTTATGAAGCATGGTGGGGGGTAATTCAAGAAATATGGAAAGAATGGGGTTTTGGATGCAGATCCTTAAGGAGAATAATAGTCATACAAACTAATATATTCATGCAGTAGCAGAAAGTATACTAAAAACTATGCCAACACAGGAATGCAGAAAGTTGTTTCAGATATTAATGCTTTCCTAACATAAACTCTTTTTTATTCAATAAAAATGACTCCTAAGTATGCAAGAGATACAGCCCACTGCAGTTATGGGTTCTAACACAATTACTGTCCCACCCCCTAGTGACTGTCCTTTAGCCAGTGGTGACAAAAAATGCTTCAAATATAAACACTAAAATAAAATGCTTCAAATATAAACATGAATACATGCTAAGATAAGAACTGTAACTTACATCTTTAACATATTTGGACATAATGGGCTTCCCATTCCTGTCAATTGCTCCTTCTGCTATGAAAACAATGTTTAGGCGAGAACCTCCACTTTGACTCTGTCCAAGTCTTTAATTTATTTATATATCTTCTCAGAGCTCAGTTTTATTTCATAAAGTAGGAATCATCCTCTGAAAATCTAATTCCTTTACAGAAATCAGTTTCTGAAAACTTACGTTTCTTTTTAAGTCCTAGGAGTCGAGACAAGCAAAACCGTTTTCAAGATTTAAGCTGAAATATGTTTGCCTTTTGGTTTTCAGAAATGGTTAAGTAGTAAAGTAGACAAGGTAGAAATGTAATCTGCTTGATCAACAATTTAGATCATTGTTACAGTAGTCTAGGATCATCGTTAACCTAGGTTAATTGGGCTTTATCATTGCCTATGATATGACCACCTGTTAGATTTCAAAGCTCTGTGACACTTTCAATGTGCCCAAACTGACGGTTTGATCAGACACAAATAAAAGGCAGACGGGTAACAAAAAGCTTCAGAACTTCCTTGCTATTCCAGGTGCTTTGCCTCTGTTTGTGGAACTGACTGTCTGCTAGAGATCCTTTTATGGCTGGGCAGAGAAGTCTCCTGGACGGGGTGGGGCTTCCACTTTGTCACTTTTCTATGACAACTTTCTTTCTGTCAGACTTATTTTTGTATGTGTATTTTTCTGGGACTGTCATGTTTTTGAAGTTTTTTTGTCTTGTGTAGTACTTGTGTGAACATAACTGCTATATTTCTGAGTGTTTTCTTTCTGTGCATGTAGAGTTAGTGTTTGTGGGGTATAGTTTTGTGCTTTTTGTAACACCGAGGGAAAGTTATGCCAAACCTAAAATTTCTTGTCAGAAGGTTCACTGATGCAGTCAGGCTCTGCTTCCCTCTTGTGTGCTCTCCTTCGTGGCTTGAACGTGGAGCAGTTTTCAGTCTCTACAATTCTTGCTTCCCTTGTCCACAAGAAGAAATTTATTAGAGAGTCTTTGGGTGCCAGTCTGTCTCCATCACTGTCTCAGCTGTTGGTGGGTACCTTTGCTGTGACTAATAATTGGTCTTTGGACCATCCGTCTGTTGCTCCTAGTCCTTTTGATGTAGCTCCTCAGGAAGCCACCAAGGACTGGGAGAATGGTACATCCTCAGTGGTTGTAGGGTTTCCTTTATCCAGCAATTGAGAACCACTCTTGTCGGTCTCCGAAGAAGGTGAGGATTAAGGTTTACCACTTGGCTGGGATACTGATTCCTGGGCCACTTGCTCCTGTTTTGAGTCAGTCCTTTCTATTAAATAAAAAAAAATAAAAAAGGCAGAAACTTAAAAATGTTTGTAAACATGTTTCTTTAACTATGGACAGGGATGATTTGCTAAGAGATTGCTCTCCGCTATTAATGTATTAAATCCTAGTTCCTCACTGCATTCTGGTAGAAAACATCTCCCTCCCAGGCTGACAATGAATTCCAGTTGGATGAGCAGGGAAGGGTAGTGTGATTCCTGATATTCTTTGCAAGCTGAAGATTCTGAGGAAATTCTTTTTCTTCAGATTTATTTTCAAAAGGATTATCAACAAAATGAGGTACTTTATTTCTATGGGAATGGAATGAAATCAATATGTCTCAGCAAATGTACTATGAAGTTTTACAACCGGAGTTTCTTTATCTTGCAGCTATTCCTACTGTATTAGTTGCCTTTGATGTGTTTAACAGCTTGCATTATGCCTGGCAGTCCCCTGCCAACAAAAAGTCTTGTTGGGCTCTATAAATTATCTCAGATGCACATACTCGTCCCCTACCCCCAATAAAATTGTTTAGTGATAAGTCTGCTGCTGCTAAAACATAATATGAATGCAAACCCCTTTCCTTCTGATGTTGATGTCCTTCATGGATGCACCTGCAGTCATAACAAATGGGTTGTCCTGTCGTCAGGCAGCCCTTCGGTCGGCCGGATTCCAAAGTCTGGGTCCGGCTTCGGCTGATGTCGCACTTCACCCGACGTCATCTCTGCTGGTCTTCGGGTATAAAGGCATCAGCCGACGCCATTTTCCTCAGTCTTTCTTGCCGCGTGGCGTGAAGCAGAAGCTGTTCGCAAGTGCGGTCGGTCAGATCCAGAGATTACTACTACCGAATACTACTTGAAGACTTCTAAAAGCTAAGTACCCGTTGGGGACTCTTTCTTGCCTCAGCCGATGTCAGAAAAAGTCAATAACTGTTTAACTTGTGGGAAACAAATACCTCATAAAGATTTCCACTCTTACTGTCTGCCTTGCTTAGGCCCAAACCACGGCGTAGCAGCCTGTTAGGCCTGTGCTTCCTTCAACCGACGAGCGCTTAGGCGTCGGTCGGAGTTGCTGAACAGTTTTCGGCTCAGATTTTGCGTACATTATGCCGTCGGATCCTCCGACTACCCAGATTGTTAAAAACGCAAAGAAAAAGACCGACACTCGCGGTCCGCGGTTTCGGCCGAAACCACGGTTCAGCAAGCTGCGAGTGTCTCGGGTTCGGCGAAACCGAAAACTGGTCAATCTTCAGCGAATCCATGACTACTACTGAGGCTCCTGCTACCTTACCTGAATCGGCCTCAGAAATTTTGCCTACAACTGTGGTTTCTAGTGATTTATCGGACACCATCCCTTTGGATGTCTCTACCCCAGCACGTGGTGCTGCTAGACCCCCTGCAGCCATGTCTATCAAGGCCTTTGCCAGGGCTAAAGCAGCCAAATCTGCTAAATCAGTGCCTATTAAACCTCCCTCTCACAGGCCCACTTCTAGTTCACAAATGCTTACTCTGGCAGAAGATTTAATATCCTTAATTAGGGGATCCCAATCTCACCCAGACAGGGCCTCTCAGCCCCCAGGAAAGAGACCTAGGGCAGAGCCCCCCGAGCCAGTGTCCTCTGATGATTCTGCGGATGACTCAGACATTACAGACCAGCCAGAGGATCCTTTTTCTACTTATGAAGACTCCGATGCTGAAGAATCCATTCCAGCTGCCTCTCCACCAGAGGAATTTTCCTTTGGGGAAACCTTACATGCCATGAGAGAACAATTCCAATGGCAGGGACAAGATTTCTCAGATTCAAGAAAAAGGCTTAGGACTTTTCTGCACTTACCACAACATAGGCCCTTAGCTATTCCTCCTGTTCTGCCTGTTGTGGATGATGCATTTAATGATGTCTGCACTGCTCCTGATTCTTTACCTCCAGCCCCTGCCAAACCTGATAGATTTTACAGGGTGCCAGACACTCATCACCACCTATACAAGGCCCCACTGGCAGACCCCAAAACTATTTCCCAGGGGCCTAAGGCAGTAGCCTCGACCACAGCAAAAAACCCTATTCCTTCTGAAAGGGAATCCAGGTCCTTAGAGATGGGGAAAAAGTTTACACCTCTGCTACTCTCTCAGCTAGAGCTTTAAACTGTCAGTTTCACATGATCCAATACCAAGAGTTTATGCTTGATCAGTTAACTAAAAAACTGTCCTCTGATGAATCTTTAGATAAGGAATATGTATTAGAAATGGTGAATAACATCCAACAGGTTAGTAACCATTCCTTAAAATGTGGCTATGATGCACTGGAGGCTTCATTTAGATCAGCCATGACTGGCACAGTGATAAGAAGACATGCATGGTTGAAAGAACAGGTCTTACCGGATCATGTTAAAGCAAAGCTATTAGATGCACCTATGGATAAGGCCAGTCTATTTGGTACACCTGCCCAGCAGGTAATGAAGAAAATGGAAGAAAAGGCAAAATCTGTACAAACAGTTAAAGATTTCTTACAGGTTCAGCCCCAAGGTTTAGCAGGAACTGGCCTGCCAAAAATTGGTCCTTTCCTGACTCCACAAGATCCCAAAGGGGCAGGAATAGACGCTCTAGAGGCAGAAATCAATCCAGAGGAGGTGCCTACAGAGGGCGACAGTGGCAAGGCAATAACCGAGGCACAGACACAACCACTGCCACTGCAACAGGACAATCACAGTGACTTGGCTCTAACTCCGCCTACCAGGGAGCAAATAGCAGCACCATTAGGCGGAAAGTTAGCCTTATTTCGAAAAATTGGCACTATATCACAAAAGACAAGTGGATTTTGCAAACCATAGACCAAGGCTACGGTTCCACTTCCACACCTTACCAGTAAAAGAGGAATGCCAAACCTGCCTCCAAATCAAAAATAGAAGCTCTGCAGCAGATAACGGAATTAACAAAGATGAGAGCTGTAGAAAGAGTACCAATAACAGAACAGGGCAAAGGATTCTACTCCAGACTCTTCCTAGTACCAAGAAAGAAAAGTTGGAGACCTATTCTCGACCTGTCCATCTTAAACACATACATCATTGTCCCAAAATTCAAAATGCTGACCCTACAGCAACTTCTTCCCATGCTGGGCAAGGAGTGTTGGCTGGTAACTCTAGATCTCAAGGAGGCATACCTGCACGTCCCCATTCGACCAAATTGCACAAGATACCTCAGATTTCTTGCAGGATCAGAGCATTATCAATTCTCAGCATTGCCCTTTGGCTTATCTACTGCCCAGAGTATTCACAAAATGCCTGGCATCAGTAATCGCTCACTGCAGAGTACAGGGAATCCAAATTTATCCATACCTGGACGACTGCCTGTTACAAGCGGACATCAAAAGCAAGCTGACAACAGATTTACAAAGGGTCATTTACTTGCTACAAGCCCTGGGATACACAGTCAATTTACAAAAGTCAAGGCTGATACCATCCCAAACAAGAACATTCTTGGTAGGAATTGGACACAGTAAAACAAATGGCATTCCTAACTGCAGAAAAACAAAAAGAACTCCCTCTTTACTTCTTGACATTAACAAAGCAGAACAAACTAACAGCAAGAAAAGTTCTGCAGGCCTTGGGCTTCATGGCATCATGCATAATCTTGGTCCCACATGCCAGACTGCATATGAGAAAGCTACAGTGGTACCTAAAGAATTTATGGTCTCGACACAGGCACAGCTTAGAAGCAGAAATACCACTAATCCCATGCCTAAAACAGGAGTTCCTATGGTGGGCTCAAGCATGCCAGTCAAACCCAGGCTTACCCTTCCACAACTTTCGAGCAAGCCAAACCATCACAACGGACGCCTCAGACCTAGGATGGGGGGCGCACATGCTGGACAAATGCGTACAAGGATTGTGGACTCAGGACCAGCTGCACCTGCACATAAACCAAAAGAAATGCTGGCAGTAAAACTGGCAATCCAAAAATTCAGACCATTCCTCAAAGAAGGCCATTTGATGATAAGGACAGACAACACCACAGTCATGTGGTACATCAACAAACAGGGAGGCACTCATTCATACCCCCTATGCAGAATGACTTTGGACCTTTGGAATCTGGCTCTCAGCTACAACATCCAGTTACAGGCAATATTTGTACGGGAAAAGAACACCCTAGCAGACATGTTAAGCAGAACCACCTCGGATGCTCACGAATGGATGCTACACCCGGACATCTTCAAGGCCATCACAAAGAAATGGGGAATGCCACAAATAGATCTATTCGCTTCCCCACTCAATCACCAGCTCAAAAAATTCTGCACAAGGACATTCCACCCACTTGCATGGAAGGTGGATTCTCTCTCCTTCAGCTGGAAAGGCCTGACAGCATATGCATTTCCACCTCTTCCCTTGATACACAAGGTACTACTGAAAATCAAAGAGGAACGTCCAAGGATAATCCTGATAGCTCCGAACTGGCCAAGACAACACTGGTACCCATTGCTGAGGAGCATGTCTCGGGAGAAAATGTGGTCAATACCCCTGATGCCTTTGATGTTAACTCAGAACAACTACAACATCATGCATCCAAACCTAAAAACCTTGCAACTGACTGCCTGGAACATCACATAGCAGCAACTAACACAGATCTTTCCCAAAGGGTTAAAGACATTATCCTTGAAGCCCGCAGACCTTCAACAAGAAGGAACTATGCAGGAAAATGGAAAAGGTTTGTCATTTGGAGTACTGAAAGAGGAAAAGATGTGTCGAACATAGATATTGCTAACATTCTGGAGTACTTGGCAGAGCTTCTACATACAGGCCTGTCCTATTCCTCCATCAAGATACATGCATCAGCTATTTCAGCAGAATACAGCTTTGATCCACCTGTCTTTTCACATCCTCTACTCAGGCAGTTCCTCAGAGGATCAAGAATGTAAAACCTCCTAGGAAACCACCATTACCAGCATGGGACTTGAACTTTGTGCTAGAAAAGTTGACACTCCCTCCGTTTGAACCAGCAGCAACAGCAGATCTACAACACCTGTCATGGAAAACTGCTTTCCTACTGGCAATTACCTCAGCAAGGAGGGTTTCGGAACTACAGGCCTTAATGGCAGTGCAACCCTTCCTAATCTTCCATCAAGATAGGGTGTCCATGAGAACTAATCCTACATTTATGCCTAAGGTGGTATCCAGAGTGTCTTTAAACCAGGCAATCCACCTACCTACCTTCTTTCCCAATCCACAAAACAGAGGGGAAAGAATGCTGCATACCTTGGATGTACATAGACAGCTACGCTACTACCTGGACAGAACCAAAAGTAAGAGAAAAACTGACCAGCTTTTTGTAGCCTATGCAACAGGAAGGGAAGGAAAAGCAATTTCCAAACAGACAATCTCCAAATGGATAGGAAATTGCATAAGATTCTATTACTCCTACCATGGAAAACCAATTCCACAGAACATAAGGCCTCATTCTACAAGGGCTACAGCCACTACCACAGCTTTCTTACGAGGAGTGGCAACCAAGGACATTATTGAGGCGGCTACTTGGACCTCCGTGCATACATTTGCCAAGCATTATAATTTACCTCTGTATTCTAGATCCCGAGCAGGGTTTGCCACTGCTGTACTGCAAGGGATCCTAACCACACCATAATTTTTCTTCCTCCTCCCTAGTTGGCTATGGTATTCTACCCATTTGTTATGACTGCAGATGCATCCATGAAGGACATAGTACAGTTTTGTACCTACCATAAATGTAGATGTCGAACTGGATAGCATCTGCAGTCAAGATTACCCTCCTCCTTCCCTCTGTGGTACTCCTAGGGTATTTACCCTCCTAATAGCTAGCTGGGGGAGTCTCTTATGGTGTATTTGTTTGTATATATGTACATACATGCTTATTTTTTGTGTTTGCCTTCTACCTTTTTGGGAACATTGGCATTTATCCAAAATTTAGCCTTCCAAGAGGGAAACTGGCATCTGGGGCAAGAAACACTGAGGAAAATGGCGTCGGCTGATGCCTTTATACCCGAAGACCAGCAGAGATGACGTCGGGTGAAGTGCGACATCAGCCGAAGCCGGACCCAGACTTTGGAATCCGGCCGACCGAAGGGCTGCCTGACGACAGGACAACCCATTTGTTATGACTGCAGATGCTATCCAGTTCGGACATCTACATTTATGGTAGGTACAAAACTGTACTTTGTTCTTCTTTCGGCTTTTCCCGGTTAGGGGTCGCCACAGCGGAACTCCAGTCCGTTAATGATTGGCAGTAGATTTTTACGGTGCCGAGGTGCCAGCTCGACGCCCAACCTTCAACAAAGGCATCCCATTTATGCATGTCTTTCGAACGCCACTCGACCGCAGGGAGGACATGCAGACTCCACACAGAAGGCGCTCCAGCCGAGAATCTAAAGCCTTTGACGGATTTGGGAAAATTTATTCTTATGCTAACTTAACTTTCAGAATGTTGAACTGCTGGGCTCACATGTTAAAATATTCACTGGCTTCTTTTGTGAACATGAGAAAGTTAACTGTTAGCATTCTTAATTGTGAGGTTAAAACTCCTTTAGATTCCTGAATTGTCTGCATCTCAGGTAACCAAACCTCTTCAAAAGGTTCTTATGATGGTGCTGATGTTTCCAGAGCTGCTGCTGCTGCTGTGTCTACTAGTTCAGGTATGAGAAGATTTTTCTTGGTTATATTTTCAAAATCTACCAGAAGGTGTTAAAGTTGAGATTTTGAGTTTTCCCCGGGACATGCCTCTCAGCCTCTTAGAGCAAGAAATCTGGACAAAGCCATGAGTAAAAGTGGGACAAAGGCCCAAAAGTAGGGACAATTTTCAAATATTGCTCTTACAAAGTTGGTAGAATAACAGGTTTTGCATTAGCATTCATTTTTATAAGCATATGAAGTCTGACGCTCAAACATCTGTCATTATTTTCCAACTTCAGACTTTAATGATTTGCCACTAATTTGCCAGAAAACCACAATTTTATGAAAAACAGGCAAAAAATATGAGGCAAAAATCTGGGCATTCTGAGAAAGTCTGTACAGGTGAGAGGTGTGCTTGGACAAAAAATTATTAGTTGGATTCTCTCTTGCTGAGGCCCTACCAAAAAAAAATAAGAAGGGAAATTAATTCAAGGAGTTCATTTCAAAATTTTCAACCCTTTTCAAAGTTCAGTAAACACTTTTTTATTTTATACAAAATTTAGTAATTAGTCTCAGCAAAGTTCTAACAAGCAAATTTTCAAAAAGCAGTGGCAAGGAGGCTCAAAGAAAAATGGGGAAGCTTTCCAGAACCAAGAGCACTCCAAACGCCTTTTTACCCACCCCTTCTTACAGTGATAATGCTTCAAAATCTATCCCTTAGTCTAATTCTCCATCTTCCACAGAGGTATCAGACTGTCTTGGACAAGTGGATCCTCGGACCTGGCAAGCAGGGATTCGGGTGCCAGTGGGAATTCCTTCCCCCTTTTCAAGAGATTCTTCTTCATCCTGGAAACCAGACATCCCCATTTCCTCCTATAGTACAGCAGATGCTGCCTTAGTGGTTAATAGAATTTGTCCTCAGTTCAGATGGGCAGTGGTCATTTTATTCAAGGATTTTTCTGGTGCCAAAGAAAGAAGGAAATTAGAGACCAGTCCTAGAAATTTCATTTCTCAATCTATGTCAAGATTGCCAAATTCAGGATGTTAACTCTTCAACCCTTGTTGTCTAACAAACTCTCTTGCAGCTTTATGGTGCGATTGGACCTAATAGATGATTATCACATTCCATATTGCAAGGAATTTGAGTGTTTAAAGACTTTGTGTCTAGCTCTCATTCATTCTCTGTCTTGCTGTTTTGGACTGTCTACTGCACCAAAGATATTTACAAAGTGGCAGGCTGCAAGGTATTCACATCTTTCCATATTTGGATGATAGTGTTATATTTGCTGATATTTTTTCTAGCTGTCAGGCTTCCCTAACAAGGGTAATGAAACTGCTGCTCACTTTCTCTAGTGTTTCTGGGATGTCTGCTTGATTCATCCCTGGGAAGTGCTTTTCTTCAATTGGACAAAAACAGACAGTACAAGGAAATCTTCTGGTGCTTGGCTGGAAATTTCTTAGTTCTGGGTTTTATGAACTTCTATAATTCCTGTGGATTCCCTTGGCCAGACATTACATGAGAAGAAATTAAGTGGTGCCTCAGATTAACCTGGATTTGACATCATCCCCCCTTATCTTTATCTGATTCCATTTCTGTGGGTTGTCCGAAGGAAGTTAACTTTGGTGGGTGGAGCAGTTATCTTGTAATCCAGGTCTCCCCTTCTTTCAGCCTCTCTCCTAGTCTGGCACAACAGATGCTTTATCTTTTGCTTGGGGGGGGGGGGGGAGCACATAAATGTCAAGGGGGTTTTGACATTTTTCAGTGCTTTTTTTAAAAGTCTTAAATATCATTGTTGTTCTAGGACCTCTGCAAGTTCCCATAGATGAAACCACCGAGATACAAGCCTCTTAACTTTCCAGATTTTCACAGAGTATCCACATTTCTGCCTCATTTTTGGTCTCTCCTTCATAAAATCTGTTTGTTTTTTTCTGGCAAATCACTGAGGATTGCAGTCATTAAATAATGTGTGCCAACACAAATCTTTCTCTAGTAACGTCATAAGTTTATAAGAATATTTGCATTTTTTAAAATCTGCCCCTATTTTGGGGCTTTTATCAAGATTTCTTGCCCTAATGGGTTGAGAGGTATGTAGTGATATGGTGTATAAACAAACAAGGGGGCACCAGATATTACCCATTTACAGTATTCTTATGATTACCTGAGAATTAGCAGCGCTGCTCATTCTGACTCTTCAGGCTTCATGCATTCCTTCAAAGTAAAACCTTGTTGCAGGACCAGGAATAACTCTCACAAATGGAAAGTAAGCCCAGGAATCTTCCAGAAGATGATCAAGCTGTGGGGAACACCTCCAAATATATCTGTTTACCTCCTTTCAAAATAGACAGTTAAAGAAATTCTCTTCCCGAGTTCCTTGTAAGCAGGCCTGGAAGACTGATACATAGTGGAATATTCTACATGTCTTTCAATTAATATGCAGGGTTCTTCAAAACAACCAAGAACACAGTCTGTTTCCACAAGCACGGACCCGAAGCACTGACACTCAAAGAGTTGGAATAAAATCACTCTCCTTTATTAAAACACAATTGTTAAGCGCTTTCATCTAAAACACTTAGACTTCTTCAGAACAATGACTTACAATATCCTTAGGTTTAAATACATTTTGTCCTTAATCACTTAATTGATTCCAATAAACTTTTAAAGTGCCAGCCATATCATAAAACAATTCAACTAGTAAAACAATTCATCTATGAAAATGTGAACATAATTACTTAAAATTCATTAAAATTATCTCTATATGACCAATGCATGATTGGTGAAGTCTTTTACCCCATGTATACAATATTATGTGGGTGTAATTCATTACTGCACTTGATTCCTTGACCTGACATGTCTTAACTTGACATTTAGCAGAAAATAATAGCTGTAGTATTTTTCATTTTGGTATTTTAGATATAGCTACAGTTAATCCCAGGGGTAGAAACATTAGTAAGAAATTGGGTGAATTAGAAACAAGATGGCAAATTAAATTGAATGCATCAACCCTGCCAGGGTTGAATGATCATATATCTGTAAAGCCAATTTTGGAGAATATAAGGTAGTTAAGACATGTCGGGTCAAGGAATCGAGTGTAGTAATGAATTACACCCACATAATATTGTATACATGGGGTAAAAGACTTCACCAATCATGTATTGGTCATATAGAGATAATTTTAATGAATTTTAAGTAATTATGTTCACATTTTCATAGATGAATTGTATTAGTTGAATTGTTTTATGATATGGCTGGCACTTTAAAAGTTTATTGGAATCAATTAAGTGATTAAGGACAAAATGTATTTAAACCTAAGGATATTGTAAGTCATTGTTCTGAAGAAGTCTAAGTGTTTTAGATGAAAGCGCTTAACAATTGTGTTTTAATAAAGGAGAGTGATTTTATTCCAACTCTTTGAGTGTCAGTGCTTCGGGTCCGTGCTTGTGGAAACAGACTGTGTTCTTGGTTATCTTGTCGACTGGTTCCAGCATTTATTGTTTTTTCTCAGGGTTCTCCAAAATGTCGAGAAGGAATCTCTAAAGATTGTGGTGGCGGCTCCATTTTGGCCCAAGCAAAAATGACACTTCCTTCTCAGACTGACCAAGGGCAATTACTTCAAGTTTCCCTATACACTGGATTTACTCAAAAAGAGGAGTAGTGTAATACACACCTACCTGAATACACTTCAAGTACATGTCTGGATGACAGTTTTTTATTTTTTCTTTTGTAATACCTGTTTTTTTCCTAAGGATTTCTAGCAGGTATTAAAGGGGGCAAAAAAAAAACTACTACTAGGAAATCATATGTGTAAATAGGGGGGATTCTGGTTACTGCCTTTCCAAGAACCATGAAACTTTTTAAAGCCCTGTTAGCTGTGGTTCTTGATTATTTGTGAGTTGTTTTCGCCTGGCCCCTTATTCCTTTGTTAAGGTTAATCTTTCAGCTGTATCTGCCTGTCTGTCATTTGATACACCACACCCCTGTCTTCTTGCCTCAAATCAGTTATATCAGTCATATCAGTCTACCTGGAAAATAGATGCCTCTTCCTAAGGATCTTAATGTAATATTTGAAAAATTGACACTGTATTTCAACCAGCTTATCAAGCTTATTTAAGGTCCGTAAGATGGAAAGCTGTGCTACTGAATACTTTTGATACCTACAGGAAGAGTATCTGAGTTATAAGCACTTTAGGTGAGTCATTCTTTACTCATTTCCATAATAACAGTGTATGTTCATCATATTTACCACTGCTGCGGTAGCCTTAGATATATATATATATATATATATATAAGTTATATCCTGACAAAGGTATAGAAGTCGGACAACTTCCAAAGATTTAGGGCACCTTTCATGTCCCCAAACTGTCAGGTAGCTCCAGCTGAGCTGACTAAGGCAAGCTTGGGCAGCAAGCCCTCCAGAACTTTTCTACTGCTGAAGAGGACTACTCTCTAAGGCTTTTGAGGATCGATGGTCAGCTTGTAGCTGTTTCTTTACAGAGCAGATAAGTTATCTTTGGGGAAAAAACTTCCATTTTCTAACTATTGTTTGTGTTTCATCAGTTTCCTCTTCAGGAAACCTATTTTAAAGCTAGGCATTTTATGTTCTTAACAGACTGTCATGAGACTGTACCTACTTCTGAATGAAGGTGCTTTTTTCCCTTGTATTTTTAAAATTTGTGTAAAGTAACTGAAAACCATTTCCTTATGTGGAAAATTTGTTTATTTTCTTCTTTTTTGGTGAGCAGACAAAGTGAAAGTGCTTTTTACTGTGCTTTTCTTTGAAAAAAGTGACTTTAAAGACTTTTACCTGCACATGTTGCTTATCTTCCCTGGGAAAGAGGCACCATTTTGGGCTTGATCATGGAACAAACTACCAGTCCTATGTTTGGTCCTCCTTCCAGCCAGCAAACAGCCTTTGCCACCACAGCAGGCTAGCAATTTGCATCTACTGCTGGGGTGAGACTCTGCTGTAGCCATTTGTTGTACTTTAGGCCACTCATCTTTCTAGCCAGATCCCGGTGGTTTAACACCTACAACCATTATAGACCAAGAATTAGTCAAGTCCTCTGCGGCTGTTTGGGTCCCCTCCTGTCAGTCCTGGGAAAGAGAACTGGGACCTCTTACTGTTGTGTTAGAATGCTGTATCCATCTCTGGGGAAGCTGCAGCTACCGTTAGTAACACAGCTGGCCCCATTTTTCCTGACCAAAACAAAATGGAAAACTAAGCATATGTCTACTCCTCTTCAAATTTCCTTGGACAGTAGTTTACTGGGTCTAGCGCAGGGTTTACTTCAGGCTATTGAGCCTTCTTGTAAAGTAGTTTTTGGTAAAAAGAGAGATACCACTTTTCTGAAACAGATTCAAGGTTCTGAATCTGAACAATACGATTAAGGGATTCTATCCTCAGATTTCTTATTAAGACTCAGAGGAGTGCTCAGTTTCTGATTCTCCCTATTGATGATTCTCTTTCTCTGAGATTATTGCTAGAATATCCCAATATTTTCAGTGGGAGAATACTCCGATTTCTCAGTCCCTCAGAAAATATTACCTTGGGGATTCAATAAACTTCATGTCGGCTTCACTTGAAGCCTGCATGGAGTTTACATGTGTGCGTAGTCTGCAGCATTGCTAGTTAAATATTCATACTATGCATCGCATTTAAATGTAAAGAAGTGCAGTTTCATGGCTACAGTGTGAAGCAACATGGGTAACAGCGGACATATAGACCTATTTACCTACGGGCAAACTAGGTCTGCGGGATTTCGCAGAATGCCACATTGATTACCAGGGTTGATAATATAGCAATGTATATGGTCCAAACACTTTACAAGACAGTGTATGCAGTGCAGAGTATTGTGGAATCCCATTTCAGGCATTCTGTACAAAAGTTTTGCATATGATCCTTACTGGTACATGGACTGCCATTTAAAATAATTGGTCAAGGAAATGTGTGTGTATTGAATAGGGACACATAGAAGAATTGTAGGATTGAACACAGGGAAAGAGGACAGGTGGAACATTGTAATGTACAGCAGAGGAGGGCATGTAAATGGAAGACAGTTGTAGCAGGAACACTAATCACATCGACATGGTACAGTATGGACTGCACAGTATAAATTTATATTTTGTGATTGTCACTCACACAAGGTGAGAGAAATAGAGAACATGTCTTTTTGATATGAGCATCCTGACATGTACAGTGGGGAGGGCAACTGTCAGGGATGTTATCTACAATAGGGTTTAGCTGCATATTGTGAAGCTGTGCAAAATGAGTTGTGTGAATAGGGCTGTAATGTCAGCAGTTGCAAGGTAATGGACAGCAGTAAATTGAAGCACACACAATCATGGACAATATCAGAACAATACCACCAGTAATTCCATGTCTCTGACCTAATAAATGTGATTGTAAATGATTGTAGATGTTTCTACACTAATGCACTTGTACAACTATTATGAGATGTCAGCAATTTATGAGGGTAGTCAGGCTCACTGTCCAGACACTGTAATATCTGCTGGAGGTGTTAAAAGGGACATTAGTATACCTGTATATGACATTATGAACAATCTAGGCTAGTTGACAGGTCTACATGGCATATATATGGCACAAACCACAACATCACAAATGTAGCCCATGCCATCAGTGTTGTCAAACAGCTATGTATGTACTGTGTATCTTACTTAGTAAGCAATCTACAACACGACCTAGTGGAAAAATTACCATCCTGTGTCACCATAACCTGAGAACAGGCTTGATTCCAGTGGAGTAGAAAACAACAGCAGTAATCTCTTCACACAAAGGTGGGCCATCAACAAAGCCTAAGTAATATGGACCTATAAGTCTAACCAGTCTGATCTGCAAGGCCATGGAAAGAATCATCATGGACCTTATCAACAAGGACATAGGTGACCTTCAAATCCTAGACCCAACACAAATTTGGCTTCATCATGGGTAGATCATGCTTATCAAACATAGTAGACTTCTTCAACAAAGTCACCAAAGGGCTGAATGAAGGTAAGACAGTGCATACCACCTATGTTGATCGGGCCAAGGGTTTGGGCACAAGCCTCCACTCATGTATCACTGAAAAACTCTCCCTGCTGGGAATTAACCCTAACAATGGTAGATGGTTATCCAGTTGGCTGACTGACAGAACACATACTGTGAAAGCTGTGAATCAACCTCTACCAGTAGTGCCGTCACCAGTGCTATACCATAAGGATCTATGCTGGCCCCTTCGCTGTTTGTTAACTATTTCTTGGAAGTCTGGGCTACCGTATATGGCCTTTGGTTTACAAAGTTTCCTGATGATTGCATTTTAGGTGCAATCAATGAGTCCATCACTGATGTTTACATATTATCGGAGGGGCTAACACAGACAAATGATTGGTGCCAAAACCACACAGTCTACAAAGAAATGCAAAAAAGTGTCATTATATTTGCTTTCTGCAAAGTGGAATTTCCCTCTGATTACAGCATTAACAACACCCCCCTAAAGTCAAACCCAGTAATGTAACACCTGGGAATATAGGTAGATTAGCACTCTGAACTTTGACTGCCAAGTTTCCACAGTTGTAAGGAAAACCTTCTGCATTGTGCACCTTGTAAGTCAGGCCATCACATCCAGGTGTAAGGATGTTTTACACCACTGTACTCAAACCTTATTAGATCACTAATGGAATATAATGCTGCCTTTTGCATGTACCTCACTAGACACCTGCATAGGCTGAAGAGACCACAGGGGTTTCTCAACAAGAAAATACAGAGCCTACAACCATGCCATGGTGTACATGGAGACTGGAAGCCATGTCACTGTACTCTGTATCGTATAGGATGAGCTGTCTTGTGCGTGGCCTGCAGGCCAGTCTCTGACTGTGCCCTGATGGAAACTGGGAGCACTCTGATGATCTGCAAATATAATGGGACAAGAGTCACTCACTCTAGGAATCTTAACCTAGCCTGTGACATTAACAGAACAAGCTTGAGAGACAGCTAAAGTTGATGACATCAGCAGAGTTTGTTGACTGGAAGATAGTAATAGCAGTGTCTGACATGCTTGTGTAAAATGCTCTTTCTAATGTCAAGCAAGTGTACAAACACACACACACACACACACACACACACACACACACACACACACACACACACACACACACACACACACACCAGATGACTGCAGAGAAAACAGAACCCCTACCTATTTAAGTACATGGACTAGAGAACGCAGTAGTTTACATAAGTGCCACAGCACAAGTCTAACTTTTACAAGGATGCAGGCAAATTTATTGTGGATGACATCAGCAGTGGATGCTGGAGGCCTACAGGACATTGATGTGCAGGCATGTGCAACTGTCAAAATACTGGTTCTCCATGGGTTTGGAGTGGTAACTGCAGGATACCCAATGATGCTTTTCTGACTAGAGAGAGAGACACACACATTTACATACACGCACAAACTCACACACACCAGTTGACTATGGTGAGATTAGAACCCCTACCTAAGTACAATGACTAGAGAACACAGTAGTTTACACAAGCGCAATAGCACAAGTCTGACTTTTACAAGGCTGCAAGCCAATTTATAGTGGATGACAGCAGTGGATGTTGGAGAGAAGATGCTAGAAGGCCTGCATGAAATGGATAGCTAGCCATGTCCAACTGTTAAAATATTAAAGTTCTGCGTGTTACCAGATTGACAAGTGTGTAGTGTTTGGTGTTGTGTTTCCAATGTGCAAGTATACTTTAAGAGACAGCTTTACAAACTGTATGCAAACAGGTGTCCACATTACTACAAGTATTAGAAAATCTGAATGTGTATTGTCATTATGAAGATGTGTATGGTATATAAGATATCACTTGTTTATTTCTGTAGTGTAGTTGACACATTTGTGAACACGTACTGAGAGACCAAGGTTGCAGTGCATGGGGAGGTAACAGCTGCATTGTAAATATGTCTTATTTTCTTAGATAGTCTTAGAATGCCTTCCTTTTGATTTTGATTTTTAATGTACTTTTATGGGATGAAGATTAAATGGATAGTAAGCAAAATTAATACATGCTGTTGTCCACTTTGCATAGCACACCACCAAGCAACCAACTGCGTTGCCATGGCAAAGTATTTGTGCATGTAAACACACATTTTTACTGATTTCCCTGTCTGCATGTAGTTAAGTGGTGAGCATACATGAGCCTCATTTTACACAGTTTGAGAGTTCTCAGTATTGAGTGTATGAAATACACCTGCTACTTAGCTGACTCTGTGGCAGCAGGTGTAGATGCACTGACAAATTTCTTTTGGGGTCCAGATGATATAGGGTTCAAATCCAGGTGTATATCATAGTTTTAAATGAGTATTTAGAAGGTAATGAAAGAATTCGTTATAGTGCATTCCCTGTGTGTTATTTGTTGCTTTAGCACAGTATATTTAAGTGGCATTGCATGGAGGTAACCATACCATTAGAAAGTTGTTCACTGTCACTTGGCATTGGTGCATGATGCCAAATTCCACCCAAACATAGATGCCAAAAAGTGAAGAGCTGCATTGCTTTTTTTTTTGTTGTTGCATAATGTGTGCTGTGTGTGATTCTATTTTTGGACCAGATTAAAGGTGTTAAAATGGGCTAGATAGGAATGTGATGAAATGGGGGGCAAGCAGGGGGAAGAACAACGGGAAAACAATATAGGAATGTGCAGGAGGGAGGTAGGAAAGAACCATAGCTATCCATTTCTTCAATAGTGTAAAATGAAAATATGTACAGAATATTAGTTGAAGTTGAACTCTCACCTCCACAAAGAGGGTTGACGATAATGCAGTCATGGTGTATAGCCATTTGGACCAAATCAAGTGCGTCAAGAAGACACGTGTGTGAAATTGGAGAGCTATGTATGGGGCAGTATTTTTTCCACTTCAGTAAGAGAGGAATGTTGAGTGAAGGACATTGGTATTTCTGACTCGGGTAAGGTGGGTAGGTGTGGAAGATGCAAACAAACAGGACAAACAAGACGAGACACAAGGACAGTGAGGGACTGAAACGTTTGGGGGACACTATGATTGGGGTTAGGGAGGGGACAACACAGACCCATACCCATCAAGCTTGGGGACAGTGAGAATCTAATCCTCCCCCATAGGACTCATCATCACCCTCTTACTCTACTGACTGCTGGAGTGCTTGATGTCTCCTCCTGCTATGTACCGTAAGGGAGAGCAGCCTCTCTTTCCAGTGTAGGCATGCACCAACTCCAAGCCTTGGCAAACTTATACAAAAACAGAAAATACCCAGTAGATTTTATAGGTTTGTAGACAGGCAGGAGTTTTTGGTCAGTGGATCTCAGTGACCGACTGGGAACATAGTTGTGTAGAATGTTTTTAGTGCTGGATAGAAATAGAATAGAATAGAACAGAGTAGAATAGAGAGCTCCTGAGAGCACCCCAGCACTACCAGGTTTTTCCTCATGTCATGCTTTCCGGCCCCAAAACATGGACCGAACCACAAAAGGAGGGGGAGTATCCATATTCATCAAAGATACCCACACCTCCAGGTTAGTGGCAACGCACAAAGCATCGGAGACCATCCAGGTGCAACTAACCATAGGCAAAACTGCCCTACAGTTTGTAGCATGCTACAGACCACCCTCTCACACTCAGGAACCCCACTCAACCTTCCTGAAGACACTGGAGAGTATGAATTTCTCTCCAAATACCATCGTATTGGGAGACTTCAAATACCCAAACATAGACTGGGAACATTACTCAAGCCCCAACACCCTAGCCCAAAGGTTCCTAGAATTCATAAACTCAAATGCGATGGAACAACTAGTCACCATTCCCACAAGAGGAGATAATATACTAGACCTGATCATCACAAACATGGGGACAAAATGCTCCACACCGGAAATATACCCCTCACTGGTGAGATCAGACCATAAATTAATCTCACTGGAAATCCACATCCCGCCCCCACCCCCTGCACAAGAGACCACAGTGAAGAACTTCTCAAAAGCAAACTTCACACTTCTTAAGACTGAAGTGGTATCCTTCAAGGCCCCTGGGCCAGTGGAAACCACATCCCACACCGCTGAATCCTTTATAAATGCCTTCTATGGGCACCTTCAAGAATGCATGGATCATGCAATCCCAAATAAAACCAAGACCCATTCCCCCAAAGGCAGGCGCCCTGTCTGGTGGACCCCAGCCATTAACAAACTTTACAACAGGAGGAGGAAGCTACTACATGAAAGAGCAAAATCCCTAAAAGGGAAGGCATCTCTGATCAGTACTAGCAAAAAACTACGATCACTCATAAAATCATCCAAGGCCAACTTTGAGAGAAAAATCGCAAAAGACACAAAAGACAATCACAAGGCCTTCTTTAGCTATGTTAGAAACCTGGGTGGAAACTCCCACATATGCTCAGAGTTAGTCCAAAATTACACAAAATACACTGAACCCACAGAAATTGCCAACATTCTCGCAGACAGGTTCAGTGCAAATTTCTCCTTCCCCTCCCCCCCCAAAAGGAGAAATATCTATCCCAGCAGAGTGTAGCCTCCCTAACATCTCAGATGCCCAGGTGAGAGCCGCCCTCTCCAAAGCTAAAAACACAGCATCAGTGGGACCGGACGGTGTCCTGGGCTGTGTGCTACATGAACTCCAAGAGGAACTAAACCCGCACATACGACTGCTGTTTAATCTTAGCCTTACTACAGGATACGTACCCAAAGAGTGGCGTACAGCAACAGTGGTCCCACTCCACAAAGGCGGTGCTTCTACGGGCCCTGGGAATTACCGCCCCATAACCTTGACGAGCTTGGTCTGCAAAGCTATGGAAAGGATCATTATGGAACTCAAACAAAGACATTGGGGACCTACAGATATTGGATCCTACCCAATTTGGCTTTGTCAAGGGCAAATCCTGCTTTTTGAACTTGGTCGACTTTTTTGAAACAGTCACTAAGGCCATTGATGAGGGTAAGGCAGTTCACACAGCCTACCTTGACCTTGCAAAAGCCTTCGACACAATACCCCACTCGGGCATCATAGACAAACTCACCAGCTTAAATGTAAACCCATATGTCACAAGATGGGTTGCAAACTGGCTCAAGGACAGAACCCACAGGGTCAGAGTTGCTGGAGCCATGTCAGACTCTAAGCCGGTCACAAGCGGTGTCCCACAGGGCTCAGTCCTGGGACCCCTCTTGTTCGGCATTTATTTTTCCAAGGTGCAGGCAAACATAGGAGGATTGTGGCTGACAAAGTTTGCAGATGACTGCAAACTGGGCACCATAATTGATACTCCAGCGGACACAAGCATCCTTCAGAGAGGCCTCATAGAAATGGATAATTGGTGCCAGAGCCATGGCCTTAAGCTGAACGCCACAAAATGTATAGTCATACCCTTTGGGAAAAACAAGGTACCCACAAATTACCACATAGGTGGTAATCCATTAATCTGGAAGAGGTAATCAGGGACCTAGGGACCCAAGTTGACAGTAACCTCTCATTTGACACTCACATTGCCAAAGTGGTTAGGAAGACCTTCTATATTGCCCACCTTATCATGAAGGGATTCACATCTAGATCAAGAGAGGTCATTGTGCCCCTGTACTCTTCTCTTATCAGGCCCATGATTGAGTACAATGCCCCATTTGGGATGTATCTTACCCGACACCTGCAGCAGTTGGAAAGACCCCAAAAGTTCCTCACCAAGAGGATAAAGGGTCTCAAACATATGTCATATGCTGCCCAGCTGAAGAAATTCCAGCTCTAGTCAGTCGCATACTGCCTACTCAGAGGTGATCTATGCCCGACGTACAAGGCCATGTCCAATCCGGAATTAATGGACATGCTCCACCTCAGAAAATCCAAATCCATCAGAGCCACAAGAGCAAGAGATTTGAACCTCAACACAGAAATAAATAGGACATGCTGGAGGGACAGATTCATAACCCAGAGGCTCCCTACACTCTGGAACAGAATCCCAATCCATGTTAGGCAGAGCCCCTCACTAACTCTCTTCAAGAGAAATCTTGACGAGTGGATGGGAGATCGTAGGTTTACCTCGGGGGTCATCTCTGTGTCACTACTAGACAGAGGCACAGTAAACTAAACCCTAAATGGGCGTAGTATTCTCATCCTAAGGGGTGGTGAAAGCCACACACACTCTGGCTAGGCTTATAAATGCCCTAGGGCAGATAGCCTAGTACGAACCTATGAACCTATGAACCTAATAGAAAATAGAATCACACAGCACACATTAAGCAACAAACAAAAGCAATGCAGCCCTTCACGTTTTGGCGTCTGTTTGGGTGGAGTTTAGCACCGTGCACTTTAGCTTGGCATTGGTGTATGATACCAACCTCCGAAAAGATTTCATAGGTTTGTAGACAGACAGGAGTTTTTGGTTAGTGGATCACAATGGCTGACTGGGAAAATAGTTGTGTAGAATGTGTTTAGTGCTGGACAGGCAGATAGATGCTGGATAATCTTATAAGTGGCAACAAGTTGTTTATATGTTAGTTGATGAGGCATTCTAACCAGTTTAGGCTTTGCAGTGCTATGCAGTAATGTGTTCCAAAAGGGGTATGTGCTGCAACTTTAGCAACCTTGTTATAGCATTGTTCAAGTATTCATTTTTGTGAAGCCTGGAGGTTAGGAAAGAAGGGAGCACCATAAAGAAGTGTGGGGAATAGATAAGAGTGGCAAGTATAGTTTTAGTTGCATCAGTAAGAAAATGTATGGCTCTGTAAAGCATCCCTAGTTTCTGATGAGTTTTTCTTATGCAATCTTGTATTTGCAGGTGAAGTGTAAGATTATCATCCACTATCACCACCTAATAATTTCCTATGAGAAGTGACTTTAATGATTGTATACTGATAATTTTAATAATAATAATAATAATTGTAATAGGACTTTAAAGTGTTTTTTCATGAGAGAGGGATTTGGGGGGGAAAGTAGTTTTGTCTTTTTTGGGTTCAGCATGAGTTGTGAGTTACAAAGTGATGTTTTAGTGACTGTTAAAACTTGACAATAACTCCCAGTTTGTAGACATCTGCAATGAACAAACATTCCTTAGGTAAGAAAGGTGTAGGTGGGTGTGGGGGTGGTTGGATGTAGGTGTGTTAAATGCCATAATTAGGGGTAGCAGGTTAGTTAATTTGGTCATGATCAAATGCTGTATCTTGGTTACAGGAAGAGAAGAGCCTGAATCCTCTACACCAACTGACTACTCAAAAAGTATGTGTTTCAGTGCATTTTCAAGGAATTGTGAGCTTCGGGGGAAATTTACTGCTATTCCTGCTAAGTCTGTTTTCAATCTGCAACTGTTTTGTTTAGCAAATGGTCGTCACTGTTTGTGCTACAGACGTTGAGTGCAGTGTGAGTAATGCAACAGGAAGCATACTTGCTTTTGATGCAAATGGCTGTCAGTTTTACTCCCACACCTTGTTTATGTATTGCTAATACTGTGTTGTACTTTAAGGGGGAGTGTGCTACAGTCCTGAGTGTGCCCTCCTCTTGATCAGATGCCTAAGCCAGTTGTTTTGTTTGCCACCCATTCCCTATTGCAGTGTTACCAGCTTACTGTTCTTTTTTAATGTAACCTAGGCAATTTATTCTTCAAGGGCAGCAGGCACTGAATCTCTAGATGAAACCCTGAAATATAAAGTTGTTTGCTTACAGCAACCTCTTCATTAGTTACAGATCTCTTTAATGTGGAATTATTCAGACTACCTTTACTGCTGCAGAAACTGTGAATATTAACTGATATTGAGTGGTCTTTTATGGTTGAAATATTTTGAAATGAGCAGTTTTATCATTATTGGTTAACAAGTTTTGTTCCATTGTTTACTGGAAGAATGTTCAAACGTACACGTTTAAAACACACTAACAAGTGGTACTTTACTATACAAGGAATATAATTTAATATAATCAGGATAGTGTATCAAAGAACACGCATGTATGCATGACCCTAAAAATGCGTGCAGGGTGCATATGATTTGGAAACAGCCCAAAGGTAGACTTAATCCTCCACTGACCAGATGCATTTTCTTTGAATGTGGGTTTCAGTGCCGATTCAATGAATGTTTCAAGAGTAGAGAATTTTACTGTTCATACTAACTCTGTTTTCATTGTGTGACTGCATTGTTTTATTTAACAAATGTTTATCAGTGTTTATGCTACAAATTTTGAAATAACATTTTTTAATATCTAATCATTTTAGAAGTAAAGAAAAAAATAGTATACACACTGACAGGTCTGAACAGTGTTTATGTTAAATGAGGAGAAGCAGCCAAGTAATGGAAACTGGAATGGCTGCACTTGGGGCTGAGGGGGCTGCTGTGTGTGAAGGGGCGACCCCAGTCCATTACCCTGCCTAGACCCCCATTTGACCATGATCTGGCTCTGGCCTCCAGACCTGAGTTGATGGATTTTGCACCAGTTAGCCATTCCAGCAGGTAACTTATTGATTTACATCTAGTTTGATTAATTTGTCAATATGGCTGAGTGTGGGATAGTATCACAGGCCTTGACCAGCTTAACGTTTGCTCTATGGAGGGTTTTTTTCTCATCTAAAGCCTAAGTGACATTTTCAAAGAAGCTGACTAAGTTAGGCAGACAGATCTACCCTTCACAAATCCAAACTGATTTGGGTCATAAGATTGTAGGTTGCCAGTATATATGTTTTTGAGGTCTATAGTAACACATTTCACTATCTTACAGACTAGTCTAGTAAGTTAGTAATCTGTAGTTGCTAGAATTAATAGTCGAGCCACCTTTATGAAGGAGGACAACTAAGGCTGTTCTCTATACGTCTTGCATGAAGTCATTTGAGAGGCTAAGGATAAACAGATTTAGGAGTATATCTGAAAAACAGTGCTTTGTCCTGGCAAGGAAATACCCAGGCATTGTTGGCCACACAGAGCTAATGTTTTTACCTTAGATAGCATGGAAATCATCACTGGAGGAGAGGGGTGGATATGTAATTTAATAGTGCACCCCATACTTAACGACAACACACTATTTTTACAGACAGTATTTCTAGAAAGACATCTTCAAAGTGCTCAAGCTAACGCACTTAGTTTTTCTGCATGTGTTGTAAACATGACTGATAAATTGAAAATGCATTCCAATTCAAGTTTCTTATATTATTTTGTGTGTGTGTGTGTGTGTCTATATATATGTATGTATGTATGTATATATATATATATATATATATGTATATGTATGTATATATACATATCTATATATATATATATATATATATATATATATATATATATATATATATATATATATCTCTATAGTGTCACTTGCCCAGTAACTTAAACTTATAAACATGTGATAAGAGACCTTGGGACACAGGTGGACAGTAGTCTCTCCATTGATAATCACATCGCCACAGTGGTCAGGAAATCCTTCTACGTGGCTCATCTCATCACAAAAGGATTCTCATCCAGAAAAAAAGAGGTCATTGTTCCCCTCTACTCATCACTCATTAGACCCATTATAGAGTACAACGCCCCCTTTGGTATGTACCTCACAAGACATCTACAACAACTGGAGAGACCACAGAAATACCTCACAAAGAGGATTACTGGCCTCAAACAGATGCCCTATGCAGACCGTCTCAAAAAACTACAGCTTTACTCCATCGCATATCGCCTACTCAGGGGCGATCTCTGCCTAACATACAAAGCTATGTCAAACCCAGAGCTGTTGGACATGCCCCACTTAAAGAAATCCCAATCCCTCCGAGCTACACGCTCTAGGGACCTAAACCTTGTCACCACAATAAACAGAACATGCTGGAGGGATAGATTCCTGTCCCAGAGACTTCCCATACTCTGGAACAGACTACCTATCTATGTCAAACAGAGCTCCTCATTAGCACTCTTCAAGAAA